>NC_045452.1:24902418-24917993 GCF_002776525.5 Piliocolobus tephrosceles | reverse complement strand
GGGGGTGGCGTGGGTCACACTGGCAGAGTCTCTAGCTGAGTGTGCACTGTGGGCCTCTCTGCCCTGGCCTCCCCTGGCCGGTGCTCATGTGCTGCTGCCATCTGGAATGGAGTTAGTCCCCCCAGCCTGCAGGTGCCTTGTGTGAAGCATTTCCAGCCAGGCAGTCTCACCTCTCTACCCCGGCCTGGTTCCGTGTCACCTCATTCATGTTGCCTTTGGAGTCCTTGCCACATTTGACCTGGTGACCTGTATAAAATGTCCGCTTCCGTGGAGAGAGCACGGTCCATAATAACAACTTAACAAGGTTACACACATAGGCACGGTGGCCCTGGGGAGCGTTTGCCGGGCTGCGAAAGCCACCAGGCGGGCTGGAGCCAGGTGGGAGGTGGGCGGGAGCTGGCAGGAGCCAGGGGGCCCCCTCAGGTCGCTTCTCTGGGTGATGTTGCATTTGGCACACAGCAGCCTGGTCTGTTGCCTTTGAAAGAGAGCCTGCCGTGATCCTGGCTCTTTCTGTCTCCAGGTACGATGAAGAACTGGCTCAGGGCGATGGGGCCGACCGGGAGCTGAGAAGTCGTCAGGGCCAGTCTCTGGGGCCCAGAGCAGGCCGATCCAGAGACTCGGGGAGAGCCGTCCTTACCACCTGGAAGTGACTCCCACCCAGACCTTATCAAAACTACTCACTCTACCTGGGCCCCTGCTGAAGCCCTATTTTGAAATTTCCCTTTTCTAGAGCTTTTTTCCTTTCCTAAGCCCTGTAAATAAATGAAGGCACTTCTTTGGAAGGTTCTGTAGTCTGTGTGACTATTGCAAAAGGTACCAATTCATGCGGATGTGTAAAACCCGCTTTTTTTGTTTTTTAATTTTTAACCTAAGCAGAATTTTCGTATTAAAAACTCACTTTTTTGACAGAAAGTAACAGCTTCAGCATGTAATTTGATGTGTCACAGGGTTTTAACATTAAAAAACCTTTACACTAAATTAAAAACAAAACACATCTTACAGACTAGTCCTGCCATGAGAGAGGAATGTATTTAACTGACAGCTCTTTTAGTTCCATTTCTTTTTCCTTGACTGCGATTTTTTTTTTTTTCCTGAGACAGTTTTGCTCTGTCGCCCAGGCTGGAGTGCACTGGCACAATCTCGGCTCGCTGCAACCTCTGCCTCCTGGGTACTAATTCTCCCACCTCAGGCTCCCACATAGCTGGGATTACAGGCACTCGCCACCACACCCGGCTAATTTTTGTATTTTTAGTAGAGATGGGCTTTCACCATGTTGGGCAGGCTGGTCTCGAACTCCTGACCTCAGGTGATCTGCCCACCTCAGCCTCCCAAAGTGCTGGGATTACAGATGTGAGCCACTGTGTCCGGCTTACTTGACTGTGATTTTGAAGAAAACAGGCAACTAGAAATACTCCTTGGTAATTTATCTTTACAAAGGCCTTTGTCTAGGTGATCCCAGGAAGACCTGTATTCTTTTCTTTTTTCTTTTCAGACAGGATCTCGCCCTGTCACCCAGGCTGGAGTGCTGTGGTGCAATCATGGCTCACTGCAGCCTCAACTTCCTGGGCTCAAGTGATCCGCCCAGCTCAGCCTCCCGAGTAGCTGGGACCACAGGCACACATCACCACCCCCAGCTAATTTTTAACATTTTTTTTGTAGAGACAGAGTTTCACCATGTTGGCCAGGCTGGTTTCGAACTCTTGGGCTCAAGCGATCCTCCTGCCTAAGCCTCCCAAAGTGTTGGGATTACAGGCGTGAGCCACCACACCTGGCTTCAGAAAGATCTGTTTCTGCCACTTAAGGTCGTGGATGAGTCTGTAGTAAATTGAAGCAGATGAGTGCAGCCAGGTCCGGCTGTCCCTTTTATGACATCAGCGGCTGGGTTTGCTGCAGGGAAGCGCGTGGGCAACCAGGAGCTGTAAGAGGAGCAATGGCTGCGAGACAGCCTGCACGAGCAGTCTTCTGGTAGCCCAGTGACTTACAGGAGTGTATGGAGAGGACCTGAATCGGCGGGTAGATGGACAGATGCATCTGAGTAATAACACACGAGTTACAGTGCTGTTTCTTTCTTTCTTTCTTTCTTTTTTTGAGGTGGAGTTTCACTCTTGACACCCAGGCTGTAGTGTAATGGCAAGATCTAGGCTCACTGCAACCTCCACCTCCTGGGTTCACACGATTCTCCTGCCTCAGCCTCCCGAGTAGCTGGGATTACAGGCGCCTGCCACCACACCCAACTAATTTTTGTATTTTTAGTGGAGACAGGATTTTACCATGTTGGCCAGGCGGGTCCCAAACTCCTGACCTCAGGTGATCCTCCTGCCTTGGTCTCCCGAAGTGCTGAAATTACAGGCGTGAGCCACCACACCCGGCCGGGAAGGGCCTTTTACTCACGGTCGTATTAACGTGTATTTGCTGAAGCTTCACTCGCTATCTTGAGTTTATCTTTAAAACTTGCCACCTGTTTTTGTTGCGATGCTAGTAACAGGAGTTTGTTCTCCCGAATGGCACCAAGGGTATATGTCCTTCTGATAAGGGTCTTCCCTAACCCTTGCCCAAGCTCTCTCAGTACCCATGCATGGACGTGTGTTAAGTGTACATGCCATATTGTGTGTGTATATTTTACACATATCTAATGACGTTTCACTGCCAATTAGGGAAAAATAGATCTTTTCAACACATATGGTGGACTAGAAAGTGAGAGAAACATAATACAAATGGTACTTGGCTAGATTCCAAATAAACTGCAATTGGTGAACTTTTCAGCCGCTCCGTCTTCATGATCTTATTGGTATGTGCATTGTGTGTGTTCCCTGGTATTTAAGTTTTGTTTTGTTTTGTTTTTTGAGACAGAGTCTCGCTCTGTGGCCCAGCAGGCTGGAGTGCAGTGGCGCGACCTCAGCTCACTGCAACCTCTGCCTCTCGGGTTCGAGTGATTCTCGTGCCTTAGCCTCCCAAGTAGCTGGGATTACAGATATATACCACCATTACTGGCTAATTTTTGTATTTTTTGTAGAGATAGGGCTTCACCATGTTGGCCAGGCTGGTCTTGAACTCCTAACCTTAGGTGATTCGCCTGCCTCAGCCTCCCAGAATGCTGGGAATACAGGTGTGAGCCAATGTGCCCAGCCGTGGCATTTAGTTTTAATGGGTTTGCTGTTGATAGCGGGTGTGGGATGGAGCCCCTGAGTCAGACTTGGCCTTGTGGCCTGGCTCTGCTGTTTATCAGCTGTTTCCCAAGCCTGTCCCCAGGATCATTGCGCCTTTGTTTCCCACTGTGTAAAATGGGGAGTTCTGTGGCCGGGCGCAGTGGCTCACGCCTGTAATCCCAGCACTTTGGGAGGCTGAGGAGGGTGGATCACCTGAGGTCAGGAGTTCGAGACCAGCCTGGCCAACATGGTGAAACCTCTTCTCTACTAAAAATACAAAAATTAGCCTGGAGGCTGAGGCAGGAGAATCTCTTGAACCCAGGAGACAGAGGTTGCGGTGAGCCGAGATTGTGCCAAGCCTGGGCAATAAAAGCGAAACTCCGTCAAAAAAAAAAAAAAGGCCAGGGGGAGTTCTGTTTGCCTCAGAAACAGCCAATGCCACCCCACAGGGACCCTGCCCGCCTGCCTCATGTGAGCCCTCTTAGTGCCCAGGAGGGGGCGTCCTCTGTGTGATTGGCAGCTCCACCTCGGCTCCTACACACAGAGGTGAAAGACACCCTGTTAACCGTTCCCAGCTCTTCCACCGGGTTCTCAGTTTCATTGTTTTGTTTTTGCCTCTCTCTGGGAGAAGGGTGGAGTCCCTGCTTGGGAACGTTGGCCTCTGAGGCTCCCGGGCCACGTAGTCCTAATGCAGGAGTCACACCAAGTGGTTAGTTTGCTGGTGACCCAGTTGCTAGGTGAGGGTGAGGCTGTGCTAAGTGGACTTATGTCATATAGTGACTGTCTCATTAGTGATATCATGTTCTGGGCAGATGTTTCCTCTGAGCACTTCCAGGACACGGGTGGGAAGGGTGCGGTGTTGGCAGCCGGCCTCGGGAGGCTGTCGGGCCAGGAACAGCCCCACTCAGCGCTAGGCTGGGACCGAGCAGTGAGCCCTGCTGGGAGCTGTCCAGGAGCCGTTGCTGTTTTCTTCTCAGCCCCACCCACTTGTTGGGGTGGGTCCCAGGCCAGAAGGTTGCATCCTGTCATCGTTTTCACCAAGTTTGATAGGCTTGGTTTTTCCCAATATAAACCCATCCTCGACTGGGCACAGTGGCTCACGCCTGTAGTCCCAGCACTTTGGGAGGGTGAGGTGAGTGGATCACCTGAGGTCAGGAGTTTGAGACCAGCCTGGCCAACATGGTGAAACCCCCATCTCTACTAAAAATACAAAAATTAACTGGGCGTGGTGGTTCATGCCTGTAATCCCACCTACATGGGAGGCTGAGACAGAAGAATCACTTGAACCCAGGAGGCGGAGGTTGCAGTGAGCCCAGATCGCACCACTGCACTCCAGCCTGGACAATGGAGCAAGACTCCATCTCAAACAAAATAAAACAAAAAACAAAACAAAACCACCATCCTTCACCTCCTTTGCGCACGGGCTGCTCCCCGAGTATTAGTGAGGGCCTGGTGACAAACTTCTCACTGTCTCCCTTTTCCTCCTCTGCCTCCCACCTGGACTCCCGGGGAGACCCCACCAGTCTGGGCCCGCATCTGGTTGCGCTCCACTAGCTGCTGGGACTTTGCTCACAGGGGCCATTTCCCCTCCACACAGTGGTTCTTCAGGGCACTCCATAAAGCCTCCTACGCTTGCCGCCCATTGGCCTGTTGGCTCACACTGCCACACACCACATCCACCAGCGCCAAACCCACACAACTCCTCTCTGAGTCCCCCCGGGGGCCAGCGCACTCTCCACCCTCCCCTCTGGAGCCATTCCCAGCTGTGCTGCAGCTGCCTGGCCCACTCCCCGCAGCAGCCCTGCAGCCCCTGTGGTCTGGGAAGGCCAAGGTCTCCTGCAGGGCCCTGCCTGCCGGTAACGCACAGCGTCTGTAGCTGCTCAGCGACCGGGCACCCTCAGGCTGTTTGTGTGTCACCTGATGTGAACTGTACCCCAGCGGAGGGCCCTGGGGCACGTGAGGACCCTTTCTGAGCAGGCGGAAGCATATCCACCTTTGATTCCAGTCCCTCATTGTGGAAGATGAGGGATTTTGATCTTCACTGATTTGCCCCAGCCTGAACCATATTAGATCTCACACCCTGTGAACAATGGCAGCCTCCTGCTTTTGTCCTGAGAAGCATTAGGAGCGCTCCTCCAGTGACAGACGCAAACCCACCTCATTCATGCTCCTGCCCAGCCGCTGGTGCTCTGTCAGCAGGAACAAGTCTACGGGTCCACGGCATCCCTTCAGGCCAAGGCCCACCCTGCCTGCCACTTGGCCAACTTTCCCCCCGACCCCTGGTTTAACTCACCTGCTCTCCCCTCCCCACCCCTCCCTTCCCTTCCCTTCCCTCCTTTCTTTTCTTTTTTTTCTTTTCTTTTTGAGATGGAGTCTCACTCTGTTGCCCAGGCTAGTGGCGCGATCTCGGCTCACAGCAATCTTTGCCTCCTGGGTTCAAGTGATTGTCACGCCTCAACCTCCCAAGTAGCTGGGATTACAGGCATGTGCCACCATGCCCGGCCGGTTTTGTTTTGTTTTGAGATGGAGTCTCGCTCTGTCACCTAGGCTGGAGTGCAGTGGCATGATCTTAGCTCACTACAAGCTCCGCCTCCCAGGTTCATGCCATTCTCCTGCCTCAGCCTCCTGAGTACCTGGGACTACAAGCGCCTACCACCATGCCTGGCTAATTTTTTGTGTTTTTAGCAGAGATGGGGTTTCACCATATTAGCCAGGATGGTCTCAATCTCCTGAACTCATGATCCGCCCGCCTCAGCCTCCCAAAGTGCTGGGATTACAGGCGTGAGCCACTGCGCCCAACCTAGTTTTGTATTTTTAGTAGAGACGGGGTTTCACCATGTTGGCCAGGCTGTTCTTGAACTCCAGACCTCAAGTGATCTGCTGTCCTCCACCTCCCAAAGTGCTGGGATTACACGCATGAGCCACCGTGCCCAGCTTCCAGCCAAATGTTTTTGAGCGATGGCATTAGTGTTCTTAGAGATGTGCCTCTGGGGCAGATCAGAGGATGACGGAGCTGGTGAGAGGCTGGAGGGGGATCTGGCAGTGCAGACCAGAATGTGAACTCAGTCTGGGCCCTGGACACGGGAGGAGGGGAGTTGCGCACAGGGAGCCTGCACACCGGGTGGAGGGGGACCTGCAGAGATGAGCAGTTCTCAGTGGCCCAGTAGGGGGCGTGTGTTAAACGGGGTTTGAGCCCTGAAAATAGAAGGAGGTAAACTGCAAAGCTACAGTAACAAAAGTGCTTTTCAGGAGCTGTTCAGAGAGGCCAGGCTACTCATGGTTATGAATAATGCTGCCTCGAGGCCATGGCTGAATAGCAAGAACGTCACCGGGTAGCTTCTCTTCCTGCACCTTGTACTAGTTAAAATGAAATCAGAACTTTCTTTTTGGTTTTTGAGACGGAGTCTTGCTCTGTTGCCCAGGCTGGAGTGCAATGGCGTCATCTCGGTTCACAGCAACTTCCACCTCCCGGGTTCCAGCGATTCTCCTGTCTCAGCCGGGATTACAGGCGCCCGCCAACACACCCGGCAAAATAATCTTTGTATTTTTAGTAGAGAGGGTTTCACCATCTTGGCCAGGCTGGTCTTGAACTCCTGACCTTGTGATCCACCTGCGTCGGCCTCCCAAAGTGCTGGGATTACAGGCGTGAGCCACCGTGCCCAGCCTGATAGCTCTTTTTTTTTGAGACAGGGTCTCACTCTGTTGTCCAGGCTGGAGTGCAGTGGTATGATCACAGCTCACTGCAGCCTTGACCTCCTGGGGTGATCCTCCCACCTCAGCCTCCCAAGTAGCTGGGATTACAGGTGCATGCCACCACACTCTGCTAATTTTTATTTTATTTTATTTTTTGAAACAGAGTCTTACTCTGTCACCCAGGCTGGAGTGCAATGCTGTGGTCTTGGCTCACTGCAACTTCTGCCTTCTGGGTTCAAGCGATTCTCCTGCCTCAGCCTCCTAAGTAGTTGGGATTACAGGCACGTGCCACCACATGTGGCTAACTTTTGTATTTTTAGTAGAGACAGGGTTTCACTATGTTGGCCAAGCTGGTCTCGAACTCCTGACCTGTCTCAGCCTCCCAAAGTGCTGGGATTACAGGCATGAGCCACTGTGCCCAGCTGCTAATTTTTTATTTTTTGTGCAGTGACAGCATCTCACCATGTTGCCCAGGCTGGTCTTGAACTCCTGGCCTCAAGCAATTAGCCTGCCTTGACCTCCCAAAGTGCTGGGATTATAAATGTGAACCACTGCTCCCCTGAAGTGGTATCTCATTATGGTTTTGATTTGCATTTTTTTCTGACAGCTAATGATGTTGAGTATCTTTTCATATGCTTATTGGCCATTTGTATACCTTCGTGGGAGAAACTGTTTTGATATTTATTTTTTATTTTTCTTGAGACAGGGTCTTACTCCATCACCTAGGCTGGAGTGCAGTGGCACAATCACAGCTCACTGCAGCCTCAAACTTCCAGGCTTAGCTGATCCTCCCACTTCAGCCTCCTGAGTAGCTAGAACTACAGGCATGTGCCACCATGCCTGGCTAATTTTTTTGTTTTTTTTGTAGAGATGGGGTTTCGCCATGTTGCCCAGGCTGGTTTCAAACTCCTGAGTTCAGCCGGGCGTGGCGGCTCACACCTGTAATCCCAGCACTTTGGGAGCCCGAGGTAGGCAGATCGCGAGATCGAGACCATCTTGGCTAACACGGTGAAACCCCATCTCTACTAAAAACACAAAAAATTAGCTGGGCGTGGTGGCAGGCGCCTGTAGTTCCAGCTACTCAGGAGGCTGAGGCAGGAGAATGGCGTGAACCCGGGAGGTGGAGCTTGCAGTGAGCCGAGATTGCGCCACTGCACTCCAGCCTGGGCAACAGAGTGAGGCTCCGTCTAAAAAAACAAAAACAAAACAAAAAACAAACAAACTCCTGGGCTCGCATGATCCGCCCACCTTGACCTCCCATAGGATTACAGGCAGGAGCCACCATGCCCAGCCGCATTTTTAAAGGGGTGATTTTTGTGCTGCTCATAGGAAATAATGACTCCTCTCTAATTCTGTGGTTTCAAGAAGGCATCATTGCCTCTTCCATGAAGCCTTTCCTGGTGACTCTAGTCTCCACTGGTCTCTTCTTTCGCTTCTATTTTATTATTATTTAAAAAAATAGTAGAGATGGGGGTCTTGTTATGTTGCCCAGGGTGGTCTGTAACTCCTGGGCTCCAGTGATCCTCTCATCTCAGCCTCCCAAAGAGCTGGGATTACAGGTATGAGTCACCACGCCCAACCTCTCTTGCATTTTAAAGCATAAATCAGATTCTATCAGAGCCCTAATGCCCTCCAAAGGCCTCCCCTGAAACATAAATAAACTCAAGTTCCTCGCCTCTCTGGCCTCCCCCTCCACCCCCTCCCTTCTGCCCTTGCTGGTTTTGCTGGAGACACAGCAATCTTCAAGCGCCATGCCCCTCCCTGCCTCAGGGCCTTTGCATGGCAGGCCCCTCTACTAGAATTCTCTTCCCACATCTCTGCAGGCCTTTCATCACTTGGAGCAGCCTTTCCTGTCTTCCACCTTCCCAAAGAGGCTCTCCTTTTTTTTTTTTTTTTTTTTTTTTTTTTTCTCGAGCCTCACTCGTCACCCAGGCTGGAGTACAGTGGCATGATCTTGGCTCACTGCAACCTCTGCCTCCCGGGTTCAAGCAATTCTCCTGTCTTAGCCTCCTGAGGAGCTGGGATTATAGGCACCCACCACCATGCCCGGCTAATTTTTGTGTTTTTAGTAGAGATGGGGTTTTACCATGTTGGTCAGGCTGGTCTCAAACTCCTGACCTCAGGTGATCCACCTGCCCTCAGCCTCCCAAAGTGCTGGGATTGCAGGCGTCAGCCACCATGTCTGGTCCAGAGAGGCTCTCCTGGTGGTCCCTCTAGCCCCACTTTCTTACCACCTTCTTCCGTTTTCTCCAAAGCACTTATATCGCTGAGATGATCCAGGTCAGGCATGTGCCTCTGTGCTTTCTCCGTGGCACAGCCTCCAGGTCCGCATGCCCCTGCCTGGTCCCAGCCTGACACTCTTGCAGCACTGATAGGTGATGGCTGAACGACTGTGGGAACCAGGCCATCTACTCATGTGGGATGGTCCTTGCCCTCCTGCTGTGTCGCTTCTATTGCCTGAGTCTTCGCTATCCATCCCCAGGCTGAGATAAGGAGGAACTGGAGGGCAAGGGCCGAGTTCTGTTCTCCATGCTCAGGCAACGCTGGTCACTTGTCAAAGTGTTTATGGACAATGTCAGAGCAGCAAAAACAGAGAGAGAGCAGCTGGCGGGCGAGGGATGATTGAGAAATCAAAGACATTTAGTCTCAAGAAGGAATGAGTGGCAGGGCGCGGTGGCTCACGCCTGTAATCCCAGCACTTTGGGAGGCCGAGGTGGGCGGATCACGAGGTCAGGAGATGGAGACCATCCTGGCTAACATGGTGAAACCTCGTCTCTACCAAAAAATACAAAAAACTAGCCGGGCGAGGTGGCGGGCGCCTGTAGTCCCCGCTACTGGGGAGGCTGAGGCAGGAGAATGGCGTAAACCCGGGAGGCGGAGCTTGCAGTGAGCTGAGATCCGGCCACTGCACTCTAGCCTGGGCGACAACGAAACTCCGTCTCAAAAAAAAAAAAAAAGGGCTAATCTCGGCTAGTTGCGAGGGTTCATGCCTATGATCCTAACACTCTGGGAGGCCAAGGCGGGTGGATCACTTGAGGTTAGGAGTTCAAGAAGAGCCTGACCAAGATGGAGAAACCCCATCCGTCTCTACTAAAAATACAAAATTAGTCAGGTGTGGTGGCCCATGCCTGTAATCCGAACTACTTGGGAGGCTGAGGCAGGAGAATCGCTTGAACCCGGGAGGCAGAGGTGGTGAACCAGGATCACACCATTGCACTCCAGCCTGGGCAATAAGAGCGAAACTCCATCTAAAAAAAAACAAAACAACAACCAAAAAAACACTAATCTCGAATTCCTGGACTCAAGCGAATCCTCGGCCACTTCAACCTCCCAACATACCGAGATTACAGGCATGAGCTACCATGCTCAGCCGAATGTTAGGGGCGGGGGGATGGCTCCATTAACAGTGCCTGGGTATAGCATGGTTCATTTTGTGAGGTAATGAGTCTCCCATCAAGGGCAAGTTCAAGCAGAGGCCGGATTCCCCCCAGGGGGTGCGTAGAAGGGACACATGGAAAAGATGGCCTTGTGCCTCTAAGTGCCCTCAGCTGAAGGCCATGTGTTGCACTGACCCAGCTTTCAGGGGAGACCCAGATTTTGCCCTGGGACTTCTGGGACAGGGAAAGACAGCACCAGCCTGGGAACTGAACATCATGGAGAAGCCAGGGCGAGGACAGGCCGAGCTCCGTGGCCCTGAGAAGGAATTTCTGCTCACTTGTTGTTTTGTTGACTGTTTCTCCCCACTGAGCAGGGCTGCCCCATGAGGGCAGGAGCTTGTCATCACAGTCCCCTCAGTAGCCCCAGTGTGCAGAACGGCGCTAGACACCTCCAGCTAAAAAGCCTGAGCTCTGGAATTAGGAGTCTGTGGAGGCACTCCCTGCCCACCTAACTGGCTGTGTGAGCTCAGGTTGGCTCCTTCACCTCTCTGAGTATATTTCCTTGCAGATGGTGACATGAGGGTAATAGCTATTCCTACCTCCCAGGTGACCAAGTTTGCACACCTGTGCCTGGGTCTGGTTGCTTTCCTGCTATTGTTAGCAGCCATGAAGGCATACCTGCCATTGGGTGCTGCCCCTCCCCTCCCATGGTTTCCTGGGCAGGCAGTTTTCAGACCCTGCCCACCACCTGCTGGCTTGTGGGGAAGAACAGCCCAGCTGGTGGAGCTGGAACATGGGCCAGTGCCAAGGGAGGGTGAGCTTGGGGCTGGCAGAACCCTGGGCTGGAAGAAGGCTGAGTCACAGCCATAAGGTCAGGGGTGTGTTGTGGTGATAGGACATCCACTTCCAGCCTGGAGGGTGCCATGTCTCACATTTGGCACATTTGGGCAAGTGAGCCCAAGCAGAAAGGCTTTGGGAAAGAAAGGAGACAGGAGGGTAGCTGGAAAATTTTGACTAACAGCTGTCCAGGAATCCCTTCATCATGGGAGAGTCCTTGGGGTATCAGCCCCCAATCTACACCTGGCTCGGCCCCATCACTCGGCCTGGAGTGGCCTTCCCAACTACAGGCACTGAACCTTCAGGCGTCCCTGTGCTCCTCACCATCTTGCCCCAGAGCCACAGCTCATGCCATACCTGTTTCCGGTATGTGTGTCCCCTCCCCTTTCCCTCACCTGCTGAACTCCTGCTCGATCCACCCAATTAAAACACATTTCCAGCCAGGCGCGGTGGCTCACGCCTGTAATCCCAGCACTTTGGGAGGCTGAGGCGGGCGGCTCACGAGGTCAGGAGATCGAGACCATCCTGGCTAACATGGTGAAACCCCCGTCTCTACTAAAAATACAAAAAAATTAGCTGGGTGTGGTGGCAGGCGCCTGTGGTCCCAGCTACTTGGGAGGCTGAGGTAGGAGAATAGCATGAACCCGGGAGGCAGAGCCTGCAGTGAGCCGAGATCGCACCACTGCAGTCCAGCCTGGGTAACAAAGCGAGACTCCGTCTCAAAAACAAAAACAAAACAAACATTTCCCTGAGGCTTTCAGCCATCTTCTGACGTAGCCCCTGCCACTGTCCTCTGCCTGCCCTTGACATTTCAGGCTTTGAATAGCACCCAGGCTGGATAGGCCAGCCTGGCCAACAGGGTGAAACTCTGTCTCTACAAAAAAATAGAAAAATTAGCCCGATGTGGCAGTGTGTGCCTGTAGTCCCAGCTACTTGAGGGGCTGGGGAGGGAGGATTGCTTTAGTCCAGGTGTTCCAGGCTGCAGTGAGCCAAGATCGCACCCCTGCACTCCAGCCTGGGTGATAGAGCAAGAACCTGGCTCAAAAAAAGAAAAGAACTATTAAGCTGTGAAAAGACATGGAGGAGGCTGGGCGCTGTGGCTCATGCCTGTGATCCTGGCACTTTGGGAGTGCAAGGCAAGCCGATGACTTGAGGTCAGGGGTTCGCGACCAGCCTGGCCAACATGGTAAAACACCGTCTCTACTAAAAATACAAAAATTAGGCTGGGTGTGGTGGCTCACGCCTGTAATTCCAGCACTTTGGAAGGCTGAGGCAGGCCAATCATTTGAGGTAAGGGGTTCGAGACCAGCCTGGCCAACATGGTAAAACCCCATCTCTACTAAAAATACAAAAATTAGGCCGGGCACGGTGGTCTACGCCTGTAATCCCAGCACTTTGGGAGCCCCAGGTGGGCAAATCACCTGAGGTCAGGAGTTTGAGACCAGCCTGGCCAACATGGCGAAAACCCATCTCTACTAAAAGTATAAAAATGAGCCGGGTGTGGTGGTAGGCGCCTGTAATCCCAGCTACTCAGGAGGCTGAGGCAGGAGAATCGCTTGAACCCAGGAGGCGGAGGTTGCAGTGAGCTGAGATGGTGCCACTGCACTCCAGCCTCGGCGATAGAGAGAGATTGAGTCTCAAAAAGAAAGGAAAAGACATGGAGGAAACTTAAATGCATATCACCCAGTGAAAGAAGCAAGTTGAAAAGCTACGAATACTATGATTCCAACTCTGGGACATTTTGGAAAAGGCAAAACTATGGAGATGGTAAAAAGATTGGTGGTTGCCAGGGGCTTGGGAGTGAAGAGGGAGATATGAAAACATGAGGCACAGGGGACTTTTAGGGTAGTTAAACTACTATGTATGATGTAGTTACACATGGATCAAAACTCACAAACTATACAACACAAACAATGAACCCTAATGTAAACGGTGGATTTGAATTCATAATAATGTGTCAATATTGGCTCATCAATTGTAAAGGTACCACCCTAATATAGCATATAAAGAATACGGGGTGGCCGGGTGTGGTCACTCACGCCTGTAATCCAGGCACTTTGGGAGGCCTAGGTGGGCGGATCATTTGAGGTGAGGAGTTCGAGACCAGCCTGACCAACATGGTGAAACATCCCCTCTCCACTAAAAATACAAAAAGTAGGCCGGGCGCGGTGGCTCAAGCCTGTAATCCCAGCACTTTGGGAGGTCGAGACGGGCGGATCACGAGGTCAGGAGATCGAGACCATCCTGGCTAACACGGTGAAACCCCGTCTCTACTAAAAAATACAAAAACTAGCCGGGCGAGGTGGCGGGCGCCTGTAGTCCCAGCTACTTGGGAGGCTGAGGCAGGAGAATGGCGTAAACCCGGGAGGTGGAGCTTGCAGTGAGCTGAGATCCGGCCACTGCACTCCAGCCTGGGCGACAGAGCGAGACTCCGTCTCAAAAAAAAAAAAAAAAAAAATACAAAAAGTAGCTGGGTGCCATGGTGCATGCCTGTAATCATAGCTACTCGGGAGGCTGAGGCAGGAGAATCACTTGAACTTGGAAGGTGGAGGTTGCAGTGAACCGAGATTGCACCACTGCACTCCAGCCTGGGCGGCAGAGTGAGACTCCATCTCAAAAAAAAACAAAAAAAGCAAAGCTACCTAACTGCAGTTTGACAAAGACAGCAGGTCATGGGGTGCCTTTGCTCCTCAGAAAGGGGTGCTGCGTTTAGGGATCTCCAGGAAGGAGCACCATCTGCCAGATGGGCATGCTGGCAGGTGGTGGGAGCTGCAGGAACCGAAGCACAGAGACGGAGAGGGCATGGGGGCTCAGTGGGCAAGGGTATCACAGAGCAAGCCCTGGAAACATGCTGCAGACATCCAGCCTGGCTCCAAGGCTAGTGCTCGTGGGTGTGAGAAGGGTATGACTTTGAAGCCACACGAGAGCTACATGACCTTTATCTCTTTGAGTCTCAGTTTCCCTGACTGCAAAGTGGGGAGATTGTGAGGAAACCTGAGGTGCCGTGTATAAAACACTGAGCATGCGGCCGGCCACTGTGGAGGGAATTATTTGGGTGGCAGTCACTGGGACCCTCCCTGCGTGCCCAGTTCAGGGTTTGCCCCCATGGGCAATTGACTAACCCACCAGCTGTGCAAATGAGTGGTGGGTGGCTGTGTCACAGGCCTGGTCCTAGCCTGGCTGCCCACTGTCTGGGCACACAGCAGGAATGCCGTGACCTGTAATTAACCCAGGCCGGGCTTGGCAGGGAGGCAGGCTCTCCCCGGTGCCCACATGATACTGCCATCAGCCTTAATGAGTGCACGTGCCGCAATCTGAAACCTGAGCCAGGGGCTGGAACCAGTTGCACAGAGAATAGAATTGTCACAACAGGAAGGGTGTGTTCAGAGCCTGCTAGAGGAGCGGCAGGAGGGCGCCTGGGCCTGCTGTCCCACACCTCATGCCACCCAGAGGCTGCCAGGACCCCAAAGCCTAGAGAATGGCTGCTGGGAGAGTGCCCAGGGCTGGGTACTTGATTCAGGCCCTTTCGGCCTCCTGACCTTAGTCTTTTTTTGGGAGGCGGGGACAGAGTCCTGCTCTGTTGCCCAAGCTGGAGTGCAGTGGCACAATCTTGGCTCACTGCAACCTCCGCCTCCCAGGTTCACGCCATTCTCCTGCCTCAGCCTCCTGAGTAGCTGGGACTGCAGGTGCCCACCGCCCCTCCTAATTTTTTTTTGTATTTTTAGTAGAGACGGGGTTTCACCACGTTAGCTAGGATGGTCTTCCTCTCCTGACCTCATGATCTGCCTGCCTCGGCCTCCCAAAGCGCTGGGATTACAGGCGCAGGCCACTGCACCTGGCCTGAAAACAACCTCTTAGAAAGGTTTAAGACCAAGGTCAGTCTCAAAAAAAAAAAAAATTGTTTTCCCACGGTCTTCAGGAATATGCCTGTGCTCCAGTCCTTTGCTCCCAGTGTCCACAGCACCTTTCCTTCCACTGTGCCCTGCCTTTCTTCAGGACCTGCTCAAACTCCTCCTCCCAGAAACCTCCCAGGGCCCGCTCTGCACGGCTCCAGTCCCTCTAGAACACTGCTCACGACCTCTCCTCTGGCCCCCTATCTAGCACGAGTTGCTTGAAGGTGGGGAGTAGTTTTCCTTCATGCCCAGCATGGTAGCTCACGTCATGTACCCACTGAATTTAAGGGAGAGATGGGGTTGGTAAAGAATACTGGAGCAGAACCCGGCGTGGTGGCTTGGCCTGTAATTCCAGCACTTTGGGAGGTTGAAGTGGGCAGATCACTCGAGGTCAGGAGTTCGAGACCAGCCTGGCCAACATGGTGAAACCCCGTCTCTACCAAAAATATAAAAAATGAGCCAGGCGTGGTGGCCGGCACCTGTAACCCCAGCTACCCAGGAGGCTGAAGCAGGAGAATCACTTGAATCCAGGAGGTAGAGGTTGCAGTGAGCTGAGATTGCGCCACTGCACTCTAGCCTGGGTGACAGGGAGAGACTCTGTCTCAAAAAAAAAAAAAAAAAAAAAAAAA
>NC_045452.1:24871182-24902018 GCF_002776525.5 Piliocolobus tephrosceles | reverse complement strand
AAAAAAAAAAAAAAAAAAAAGAATACTGGAGCAGGAGCCAGAAGGCCTGAGTTTGATTTGAGAGGGGTCTCTGAATCCTAATGGCTGGCGGACTTTGGGCCACTCGCCTGACTTCCCTGGGCCTCAGCTTCCTCGCCTTAGAAGAGGCTAGGACTCACCTTTGGGGGTCCTCTGGCTTAGATGTTCTGTGGCCCCAAATGCTCCACACGGCTGCCCCCTGCCCTGTCTCCCACCTACCCACTCCCTGCCCCATACTGAACTGTGAGGTGAAGCCACCCTCCAGGCCTGTTCACCTTCTCACTGCCCATGTGGTGGGCTCTCCTTTCTTCATGCCCCTGCGGGGGAAAGGGAAAATTCCTTCCTCGCACACTTCCAGCATCTGCCTCGTGCTGTGCACAGTTCTGGGCCAGACGACTTACAACGACTTACAACCATCAGTCACCCATGCCAGCTTGGACCCGCCATCTGTGGCCCAGACCCAGAGAGAGGAGAACTTGAGACAGAGTTGGCCTCACCTGCCCCCTGCCTCCAGCGGGGCTGCCTGGATTGGAGTGTGGGTTCCCATGGGTCTCAGACCTGGTCGGAGGCTCAGCAGAAGAATGGGGGACAGGGAGACAGGTGGGGGTGGGAATGGAGGCTGGGAGGTGCAGGGCACCGTGGGAATGGAATGCAGGCAGCAGGTGCCGCCCTGCAGGATGGGGAGATGGGGCCTCATTCTTCTGTGGGTGATAATGCCGGTGGGCTGGGTGCTAGCTGGAGCCGAAAGTCAGCTCCCCAGAGACACGTCCATTCCTGGGAGGCAGAACCCCTTGGCTCCACTCCCGTCGGGGCAGGGAGTATGGGTGAGAGGGAGCTGGGACTTGCCACGCACCTCAGTGGCTTGCTCTCCTCTTTCACAGACTAGGAGGTGGCTCTGGGTTAGGGCCATGACAGCCCGGGCCAGGAACCAGCATTGGTGGAGCCAGTACTTACTGTGTGCTGTGATGGGCATGCACACTGAGCGCTTCCTTCATGTGACTGCATTGAGTTCTAGCAGCACCCCATGAAGCAGGGGTGAGCTATCGCTCCCTGTCCAGATGAGGACATTGAAGCTGAGAAGTGAGTGGCTTGCCCAAAGCCATGTGGCTTATAAAGGATGTGTGTGTGTGGCAGGGGTGGGGGCAGTGGGATTCCAATTCATCTCTTTGTCCCAGGATGACGGGAGGGGATGTCCTTTAAGCTCTTGGGCACAGGTTTACGGAACAACTTGCTGTTTGTGTGTTTCTTTTTCTTTCTTTCTTTTCTTTTCTTTTTTTTTTTTGAGATGGAGTTTCACTCTTGTCGCCCAGGCTGGAGTGCAGTGGTGCGATATCGGCTCACTGCGAACTCCGCCTCCCGAGTAGCTGGGATTATAGGCATGCACCACCATGCCCAGATAATTTCTTGTATTTTTAGTACAGGTGGGGTTTCACCATGTTGGCAAGGCTGGTCTTGAACTCCTGACCTTGTGATCTACCCACCTCAGCCTCCCAAATTGCTAGGATTACAGGCATGAGCCACTGCTCTCGGCCTCAAGGCTGGTCTTGAACTCCTGACCTCAAGTGATCTGCCCCCTCCTAGGCCTCCAAAAGTGCTGGGATTACAGGCATGAGCCACTGTGCCTGGCAGGCATTTTATTTTTATTGGTACACAATTTATAATGTATGTATTGGTGTACAGGTTATTTTACAAGTTCAAGTGAATAACATTTATTTGTTATAGGGCTGGGCGCCATGGCTCATGCCTGTCATCTCAGCACCCAGCACTTTTTTTTTTTTTTTTAATTTAAGACAGAGTCTCATTCTGTTGCCCAGGCTGGAGTGCAGTGGCAAGAGCTTGGCTCATTGCAACCTCCACCTCCCGAATTCAAGTGATTCTCCTGCTACAGCCTCCTGAGTAGCTGGGATCACAGGCACCCACCACCATGCTTGGCTAATTTTTGTATTTTTAGTAAAGATGGGGTTTCACCATGTCGGCGAGGCTAATCTTGAACTCCTGACGTCAGGTGATCCACTTGCCTTGGCCTCCTAAAGTGCTTGTGAGCCACCACACTCGGCCAGTATATGTCGTATAATGTATGTATTGATGTACAGGTTATTTTACGATTTCAAGTTAATATTTGTTATAGGGCTGAGCGTTATGGTTCATGCCTGTAATCCCAGCATCCAGCATTTTTTTTTTCAGGCAGAGTCTTACTCTGTCACCCAGGCTAGAGTGCAGTGGCATGATCTCAGCTCACTGCAGCCTCCACCTCCTAGGTTTAAGTGATTCTCATTCTTCAGCTTCCCAAGTGGCTGGGACTATAGGCACTCACCACCACACCCAGCTAATTTTTGTATTTTTAGTACAGATGCAGTTTTGCCATATTGTCCAGGCTTGTCTCGAACTCCTGACCTCAAGTGATCTGCCTGCCTTGGCCTTCCAGAGTGCTGAGGTTACAGGCATGAGCCACTGCGTTTGGCCAATCTCAGCACTTTCAAAAGCTGATGTGGGGCTGGGCACGGTGGCTCACGCCTGTAATCCCAGCACTTTGGGAGGCCGAGGCGGGTGGATCACGAAGTCAGCAGATGGAGACCATCCTGGCTAACATGGTGAAACCCTGTCTCTACTAAAAAAAAAAAAAAAGAATACAAAAAATTAGCCAGGCGTGGTGGTGGCGCCTATAGTCCCAGCTACTTGGGAGGCTGAGGCAGGAGAATGGTGTGAACCCGGGAGGCGGAGCTTGCAGTGAGCCGAGATTGCGCCACTGCACTCCAGCCTGGGTGACAGAGCAAGACTCCGTCTCAAAAAAAAAAAAAAAAAAAAAGCTGATATGGGAGGATCACTTAAGACCAGGAGTTCAAGATTAGTCTGGGCAACACAGTGAGACCCCATCTCTGCAAAAAATATTTAAACCATTAGCCAGGTGTGGTGGGACATGCCTGTAGTCCTAGCTATTTGGGAGGCTGAGGCTGCAAGTATGATCACACCACTGCATTGCAGTCTGGGTGACAAAGCAAGATCCTGTCTCAAAAGAAAAAGGAAAAAAAAAAAAAAGAAATAGCATGCAAGGCCCATATGTAATCTTGTACCCACATTTAAAAAGTATAAAAATTCTCAGCACGGCAGTGCTTGTCTGTAGCACTAGCTACTCAGGAGGGCTGAGGTGGGAGGATCACTTGAGCCTAGGAGTTTGAATCCAGCCTGGGCAACATAGCAAGACCCTGTCTCTCTCCAAAAAAAAGTACAAAGAAATGGTAAAATTACTTTAAAAATTAGGAATGCAAAAGGTTTATTAAAAAAAATTTAAAAAGAGAAAATATTTGCTATAAAGTTAACCAGCAAGGGCTATGTTACTTTTTTGATGCATTCACACTTTGAGAAGGCTGCAGTGTTTTAAAAAGTAGCCTCAGTATCTCATTTTACTTTTTTTTTTGAGACGGAGTCTCGCTCTGTCGCCCAGGCTGGAGTGCAGTGGCCGGATCTCAGCTCACTGCAAGCTCTGCCTCCCGGGTTCACGCCATTCTCCTGCCTCAGCCACCTCGCCCGGCTAGTTTTTTGTATTTTTTAGTAGAGACGGGATTTCACCGTGTTAGCCAGGATGGTCTCGATCTCCTGACCTCGTGATCCGCCCGTCTCGGCCTCCCAAAGTGCTGGGATTACAGGCTTGAGCCACCGCGCCCGTCCCTCATTTTCCTTTATACTAAGGCAATCTGGATTCACAGCAGTTGCATCCAATAACTTTTAAAAAATTTAGTTTTACAACTGCAGGATGCCTTTTAGTTTATCTAATTAGGAGCTGGTAAAGGGTAAGATGATTGGCTGGATTCAGAATGGAATCTGTTGGCTTCTGGGACCTCCTCATCCTCCTGCATAGCAAGGACTCAAGGAGGGACTATTGCCAGAGTTTCTATCTTCATCCCAGAGTAGAAAATACTTTAAAATTTATCACAGAAAGTCTGGACATTGTTAGGTTTTCATTCCAAATTTTAAAACAGTTACTTTGAAATTGTTGACACTGGCCCACTTTGGTACAAATGGTAACAGTGTAAACCCAAACCCTCCAAATGAGCTTTTACACTTAGTAAAATAAGGTAGAAGTAGAATCAATTAAAGAACTTGTAAAAAGTTGAGTGATCCCATGGCCGGGCGTGGCGGCTAACGCCTGTAACCCCGGCACTTTGGGAGGCCAAGGTGGGCGGATCACGAGGTTAGGAGATCGAGACCATCCTGGCTAACACAGTGAAACCCTGTCTCTACTAAAAAAATACAAAAAATGAGCCAGGCGTAGTGGTACGGGCCTGTAGTCCCAGCTACTTGGGAGACTACTTGGGAGGCAGGAGAATGGCGTGAATCCGGAAGGCAGAGCTTGCAGTGAGCCGAGATTGCACCACTGCACTCCAGCCTGGGTGACCGAGTGAGACTCCGTCCCAAAAAAAAAAAAAAAATACATGGAGTGATCCCAATTCAGGGCACCTTGGAAAGCCCTGTTCCTATGCTGTTCCATACCTACCTTTGTCTGGGAGCAGGCTCCAGCCAGGCATGGCGGGAGTGGAACATTGTACTTGCTGGTACAATTTTACGTGAGCAGACATGTGCAGGCCAGAATGGAACAAAACAAAACAAAGCCAGGAAGATTGGGGTAATTGCCTCCTAATCAATGACACATTTACAAGGAATTCAGATCTTTACACATACTGGGCAGGGGAGCAAGTCATTCGGAGGTATTTCCAGAAACGTGTTCCTCCAGCCGCTATAGTTAACGCTCTGATATGGCCAAAATATTAACAATTGGTGCACAGCACGTGTTCTTAGGTTTGTTTTCCATTTGTTTATGTATGTATTTATTTATTTATTGAAACAGGGTCTTGCTCTGTCACCCCGGCTGGAGTGTAGTGGTGCGATCTCGGCTCACTGCAGCCTCAACCTCCTGGGCTCAAGTGATCCTCCTACCTCAGCCTCCTGAGTACCTGGGACTACAGGCATGCACCACCACATCTGTCTAATTTTTTTTTTGAGACTGGAGGTCTCATGATGTTGCCCGGGCTGGTCTCCAACTCTTGAACTCAAGTGATGCTCCCGCCTTGGCCTCCCAAAGTACTGGAATTTCAGGCATGAGCCACCATGCTCAGCCTTTTCTTTCAGACACAATTAAAAAAAAAAAAGAGTGAATATACCCTGAAACACTTTCACAAAATTAGGGGCCCTTGAACACACTGAACAATGACCTGTGCCAGGCCCCATCCTGAATATTGCAGAGTGAACTCACAAATCCTCGCAGATTCCCTAAGCTAACAATCACTAGGTTTTGTGATTATCCCCATTTTACAGTAGGGAAAACCGAGGGCTGGAGTAGTGAAGTCACTTGCCAGGGCTGCAGACCTCCTTGCCGCTCGACTGCCTTACTGCCTTGTTTCCCTGGCTTCTCCTTGTGCCTGCAATGCTCCAGCCAAGTGGAACCCTCCTCTCTTCCTGGACAGGAGGATTTATTGCCTCCTGATCTTTGCTCTCTGTAATCTTCCACTCATCTTAGCTCAGGTAAACAGTACTGTCTTCAATACCACTCTGCACCCTTTTCTGTTCTAAACTCTATGTTCTTGCCGAATCTTTCCAGGAACATCAGCAGGACCCAGGTCCACCCCAAGCCACCTTCCCTGCCTGGCATGTTCTAAATATTGGAATTATTGAGTGAGTGAATGTCTGTAACAGATTTTGATTTTTTTTTCTTGAAACACATGTATCACTGTACAATCCATAAATCACTGTACTTATCACACTGAAATACACATATCTCTGTATTTTCAGCAGTACAACCATATCTTGTGTTTTAAATTTTTTGAGAATATTACATTCTCTGTGCAAGTATGTTTTAGCCCAGACTGTTTATCCAGGCTGCTTAGTGGGAAATGGTTAATAAAGGACTAAACTAAAGCCGGTCAGTCTCAGTCCCAGGCACTCTGTGGCAATGGTCACATTTTGAGGGAAGGAAGGAGCAGCTGACAAGGCATGGCCACACGTCCGCCGTTCAGACATAGCATTCACAGTCGTGTGCCCGGAACAGCTCTCCATGCTTTGACTCTTTACCACAACCCTGTCGCTCTTCCTAATCCCCATGTCACAGAAGGGACACAGAGGTGCAGCGAGCTACAGTGACTGGCCCAAGGCCCCTTGGCTAAAAAGGGGTGGAGGCAGGATTGGGCTCCAGGCTTGTTCCAGTATGACTGAAGGAGGAGGCTGGATGGAATGTTGTGAAATGTTTGTGGGGAACAATGTTGGGGTGCTCACATCTGGCGACGAGGAGCTATCTTTGGAAAAATACCCTGATAAGCTGCCAGGACAGTAGGTATAAGGCCCAAAGAGTTCAGGTAAAGATGTCAAGCTGCTGGGTCAAGACAAGGAAAGGAATGTCGTGTTTGTCTTGAGAAGGAGGAGGAGAGAAAAGAAGAAGGGGAGAATGAAGAAAATCAAAGGCATGTGAAGTGGCCAGAGTGTGGCATGGTTCACGTGATCAGGTGGTGACTCCTGGAGCCAGGTGGCCAAAAAGGCTCATGAGGCATCCTGTCTTGTTGCTGGGCATTGTCAGTTTTGATGCCTCTCTCCAGCTTCCAGTCTCCAGGAACCCCTGCTAGACTCAGCAGTGCTTGGAGTGCAGGGGGATTTGTGCAACTGGATAAGGGGATGATGGTGAGGCCAGTGAGCATGCAGTGTGTGGAAAAGCAGGAGGCCTGATGACAGCCACTTGTTCAGAAACCTTGGGAGAGACTGCATACAGTGGCTCATGCCTGTAATCCCAGCACTTTTGGGGGATAACGCAGGAGGACTGCTTGAGTCCAGCAGTTCAAGACCAGCCCAGGCAACATGGCGAGAGTCTGTCTCTACAAAAATTAAAAAAATAATTAGCTGGGCATGGTGGTGCACACTAGTGGTTGCCACTACTTGGGAGGCTGAGGCAGGAGGATGGCTTTAGTCTAGGAGGTCAAGGCTGCAGTGAGCCATGATTGTGCCACTGCATTCCAGCTTGTCTCAAACCAAAACAAAAACCCCCAAAAAACTGGGAAGAGGCTCTGTGTTTTCTTTTTCTTTCTTTCTTTTTTTTTTTGAGACGGAGTCTCGCTCTGTTGCCCAGGCTGGAGTGCAGTGGCACGATCTCCGCTCACTGCAAGCTCCGCTGCCTCCCGGGTTCCCGCCATTCTCCTGCCTCAGCCTCCCGAGTACCTGGGACTATAGGTGCCTGCCACCATGCCCGGCTAATTTTTTTGTATTTTTAGTAGAGGTGGGGTTTCACTGTGTTAGCCAGGATGGTCTCGATCTCCTGACTTTGTCATCCACCCGCCTCGGCCTCCCAAAGTGCTGGGATTACAGGTGTGAGCCACCGCGCCCGGCCGAGGCTCTGTATTTTCATAGGGCATGCAATTGCGATGTAAGCTGAATTTACCCAGATATGAAGGTGCTGAGAGCTGATGGCTGAGTTCTATACAAATGGTCCAGAGGTATCGTGGGTGACAAAGAGGTCCCTGTTGGCTCAGTCCTGGAGAATGAGGAGAGACTTCTTGGCAGTGGCTTGTCCTGGCACTGCGTGTTGGTTCTTTTTTATTTTTTTGAGATGGAGTCTCGCATTGTGGCCAGGGCTGGAGTGCAGTGGCGCGATCTTGGCTCACTGCAACCTCCACCTCCCGGGTTCAAGTGATTCTCCTGCCTCAGCCTCCCGAGTAGCTGGGATTACAGGCGCCTGACACCATGCCCAGGTAATTTTTTGTATTTTTGGTAGAGATGGGCTTTCACTATGTTGGCCAGGCTGGTGTCAAACTCCTGACCTCGTGATCCGCCCACCTCGGCTTCCCAAAGTGCTGGGATTCCAGGCGTGAGCCACCGCGCCCGGCCAGTTCTTTTATTTCTTTCTCAATTATTGTCAGAAGGACAATGCCACAGAGCAGTCTAGAAAGTAAACAATCACTAGTTTTTTTTGTGGACTCATTTCTCGTCCCTATCTATATGTAGCAGCAATTCTACAGTTTCTACCATTTTGTATCTAGTTTTTCCTTTTACTATTATTTATCTTTTACTTTACTTTTTAGAGAACTGGGTCTTGCTATGCGGCCCAGGTTGGCCTCAAACTCCTAGGCTGAAGCGATCCTCCTGCCTCGGCGTCCCAAGTAGCTGGGATTCCAGGTGCATATCACCATGCCTGGCTGTATCTGGCTTTTTCTTTTAACATTTTAGTTTAAGCATTTTCCCATATTGCTACACAGTCATCATTATTATTCTCAAGGGTTGGGCTGACCTGGGTTTCTAATCCTGTCTCTGCCATTTACTTTCTTTACTCCACATCACCCCCAGCAAGTTACCTGGCTAATCCCTCACCTGGGGGTCCTCTCACCATCTTCTCCGCCTGGATGACATGAAGCAGTGCTTGGACAGCGCTTAGGACAGTGCTCAGGCCGTGCTCTCCATTTTCCTTCAGGAGTATCTCCCTCTGCAGAACGGGGCTAATACCCTATCATGCAAGGTGACTGTGAGAATTGGAAAGAATGCGTGTACTTTGCCTGGTGCCTTGTCATCCAAATGTATTTTATTAGAGAGAGCAGCAACATCCGCCCTCCCACCCCCCCTTTTAAGCGGGTCCACGTGGAATGACGCTTATGGCGCAAGTCGGAGGAGCTCCTAATGACATTAGTTTCTCTGAGTCCCTTGGGAGAGGAAACTTTCTGAAAGACTGTAGGATTACCTTCCCTGAACTTCCGGTCAGGTGCGGTGCTGCCCTGCCGCGCCCTCCACCCCTGGGTGCCGATGAAACCGCAAAACTCCGGCCCTGGGAAGCGAGTCTCAGGGACCACCGCCGGCGGACTGCTTTGGGAGAGTAACCTGCGCCACCCTCGCAGTCCATTAAATAGGCACCCCCTTTGATTGACAGGAGAAGTCACCAATGCGCGTCCTGGGGCGTTCCCTCGTGCTCACGGGGGTTGAGCCGCCTCTCTTCTCAGTTGGCCCAATCGGGGGCGCCGGGGAGGCTGTGGGGCGGGGCTCGGTGTCCGGCAGCCAATGGACAGAGCCCAGAGGGAGAGGCGAGGGCGGTGCGGTCGCGGCTGGCGGCAGAAGCGGTCGCGGGGGGTCTGGGCAGGGCTGGGCAGCGCTGCCGGAGCAACAGCGGGAGAGGGAGCCGGGACGGAGCCGAGGCTGGAGACGCCGTCGCAGCCTGAACAGAGTGTGCGGCGGATTGGAAGGTGAGTGGCCGCCGAGGTGAGGGGTCGCCGCGACGGTTGGGGCGCCGCGGGCGGGACGCGGGGGCGCTGGTCGGCGGCCGGGCCCGCGCCCTTTTAGGGCCGCAGCGCCGAGCTCCGCGCCCTGAGGGAAGCGGGTCGGGCCGCGCGGAACTTCCTGTCTCCGTGGGAGGGGGCGAGTGCTCGGGGCCCAGGGGGCGCCCGGAGAAGACATCTTGGGGAGGGCGAGTGGGGTCGGCTCCGGGAACGGGCGGGGGCCCGTGGGGGCGGCGCTGTGGGAGCGGGACAGTTTTCTGGGGTCCGGGGCCTGCCGGAGAGAGAAGTGCAGGAGCAGGCGGTCGGGGGTTAAGGGCTGCTAATGGAGTGGGGGAGGTGTAGACAGCTGCAGAAGGCGCTAGGGCGACTTTTGGAGGGACGCGATTTGGGAGGAAGCTGGGAATCCGAGGTGTGCAGAGGTTAGGCGAGGCTGCTGGAGCAGCGCTGGAGGGGAGGCGTGGCTGGGACGCTCCGGTGAGAGGGCAGGGCTTGGTCCTGGGGTGGCCTTGGGGCCGACGCAGGACACACGCGGATGCGCTGATTTGGGGCGCTTTGATGAGCGGCCTGCATTTCCTTCCTTCCCACCCTCCCTGTCCCGGCTCTGTGTGTGTGTGTGTGTGTGTCTGGGGAGGGCGGGGGGAGCAAAGCCCTTACCGCAGCACGTCCTAGAGCTGGGGCCAAGCAGGAGAGGCTGGGGAGGTTTGCCCTTGTGACCCTCGTCGGAGTTTCCCCAGACTCACTGAATCAGAAATCCGAACTCCCTTACTCCGCTAGGGCTTTCAAGCCTGACCAGGCATCCTGAGAGGTCCGCGATTTGAGAGGTAGTGATTGCTGCTGCTGTTGAATTTCATTGATTAAGTGGATTTCGGCTCCATCAGAGAAAGTCGATTTTCTTTTTAGAAGGAGTTGGTTGGTCAGAGGAGCAAGCTGTGCTATTGCCTTGGGGCCCACACGGCTGCAACTTTGAGGTTTAACAGGACCTGGGGATGCCACTCTCAGCTTGGGTGGCTGAGGGAGGGTGGGTGCACGATTCCTGGATCCTGTCTTCCCGTTTTACCCCTGCCTGTCCCGTGTTTTTGTGGTTAAGGGAGTAGGCTGCTCAGAGTCTCCAGGGCTGTTTATTGTTTACCAAATACTGCCTTGTTGTGTTGATGAAAAGCAAGAGACCATCTCAAAGAGTTTGAACCTCAGCTGCAGATGGTGAGCTCACACCTTCTTCCTTCCCTCCTTTTCGGTGCCTCCCTCTGCATTTATTCCCATGTGCTGAAGTTCTGCTTTAACCCTCCTGTGATTGCCAGGTTGGAGCCCAGGGCAAGGGAGCTGACCAGGTGGGCAGTGTTGAATGCCAGCCCTCCTGTTCTTGCCCAAGATGTTGTCATTCCACTTGATTCATGAGCCGGCCTGCATGCAGCCTCTTCATAGAGACATTGAAGCTGTGCCAGTGCAACTTGGATCTCTCTTGATTCACCTGGAAAACTTTCACTTGTGTGGACCTAAACTTAATTCTAGAGTTTGGCAGCCTCCTTGGTGAGGTTATGTTGGTTGAGATATGAGGCCACTACATCAAAAACATTTCTGTGGTATGTGGTGTGTTTTTCTTTTGACAGTAGTCTTAAAGCTTTAAAGAAAGTGGCCATTAGGCTGATTATATTTATTACTTGGGAATGTAACATAACACAGAGAAGTAGACGGGTGATTAGGTCTGCACTCTTTAACCGCTTTTTGGGAGAAGAATAACATCTCGTTTGAATGGAAATGGTATCCTTAGCTCGTGTTGCTTTGGGACTTGGAACTTTATTAGTTTTAATCTCAAATGTATATGAAGTTGTGATGTGATATTTAAATAATCTAGGCTGGGTGGGGTGGCTCATGCCTGGGATCCCAGCACTTTGGAAGGCCAAGGCAGGCAGATCACCTGAGGTCAGAACTTAGAGACCAGCCTGGCCAACCTGGTGAAACCCCGTCTCTACTAAAGATACAAAAATTAAGGCTGGGCGTGGTGCCTCACGCCTGTAATCCCAGCACTTTGGGAGGCCGAGGTGGGCGGATCACCTGAGGTCAGGAGTTCGAGACCAGCCTGACCAACATGGAGAAACCCCATGCCTACTAAAAATACAGAATTAGCCGGGCGTGGTGGTGCTCACACCTGTAATCCCAGCTACTCGGGAGGCTGAGGAAGGAGAATTGCTTGAAACCAGGAGGCGGAGGTTGCGGTGAGCCGAGATCGGGCTGTTGCACTCCAGCCTAGGCAACAAGAGCAAAACTCTGTCTCAAAAAAAAAAAAAATATTAATCTGGCATGGTGGTGCACATGTGTAATCTCAGCTACTTGGGAGGCTGTGGCATGATAATTGCTTGAACCCGGAAGATGGAAGTTGCAGTGAGCCGAGATCACGCCACTGCACTCTAGCCTGGGTGACAGAGACTCTGTCTAAAAATAAATACTCTAAAAGTATGCATATATTAAAAAAAAATAATATCTGGGTTTTCCAACATAGCATTCCGCAGGGAGATCACATTGACTTTTCCCTAATCCTGGGTACCCATCCACGTCTCTGATGGCCAGGCATTTCTGGGTGGGAGCAGAAGGGCATTTGTCCTTGCTTTTTTTTTTTTCTTTTTTTTGAGAGAGTCTCCGCCTTCCGGGTTCAAATGATTCCTCTGCCTCAGCCTCCTCAGTAGCTGGGGTTACAGGTGCCTGCCACCTTGCCTGGCTAGTTTTCGTATTTTTAATAGAGATGGGGTTTTACCATGTTGGCCAGGCTGATCTGGAACTCCTGACCTCAAGTGATCTGCCCACCTTGGCCTCACACAAATGTCCTTGCCTTTTGTTTCTTTATACCTTGAAAGTCCGTGCTGTGTTAAGGGCGCCATGCTCTGGCTTCCTGATTCTGAAGGGGTTATCAGTGGATGATTCCGGATGTTGTGGGATGTCAACCAGATCGAAAGGTTTCTTTAATAATAGTGATGGCACCTTATGTTTAGAGTTTGTAGTGGCATTTACCAGATGCTCTCTGACCACCTTCATCTGAACCTCCCAGCTGACTCGGGCCTGCTTTATCTGCCATCAAATTATAATGGCAGCTTTGTGGAGGCCACCCTGCAGATTATGCGATTAATGACCACATTCATGTGAGCGATAGTGCTGGCTTAGTTTTTTTCCAGTTAGGTTGTTTGGAATGGTAGTTGCATACCTGAGGGCAGTGCAGCAATGCCTTAGTTACGAAGTCAGTTTGCATTCCACAGGTAGAGTCTTTCCTTATGGCCAGGGCACTGATCCCTCATATACCAGAAAGTATCATTCGTCCTTGCCCCAGATAGACTCCAGATGTGTCCCAGTGGTGGTTCTTGGGTTAGTTTTGTAGGAATTTCTGCAGAATTTTGGTATTCAGATGAGTATGCTCTGTCTGTGGACTGGAGACAGGCTTCAAAGAATTCTCAAATTATTCTGCACAATGCATCATTTTTTGGTATCTCTGCAGTTCCAAGGGTAACTACTTGAGGGACAGTGGCCACCAAAGAGCACAAGTTTTGACATTTTGATGAAAAACACACATAAAACAATTAAAAACCATCTTTCCTTAAGTTACCTATTGAATTGTGTTTATTCTCATAATTGCATGTTCATCTGTTTGCTTAATAAAACTTAAAGCATCATAGAGTCTTTCTTGTTTCCTAGAATAAGGTCTTTTTTCTTTTCTTTTTTTTTTTGAGATGGAGACTTGCTTTGTCACCCAGGCTAGAGTGCAGTGGCCTGATCTCGGCTCGCTGCAAGCTCCACCTCCTGGGTTCACGCCATTCTCCTGCCTCAGCCTCCCAGGTAGCTGGAACTACAGGCGCCCGCCACCATGCCTGGCTAATTTCTGGTATTTTTAGTAGAGACAGGGTTTCACCGTGTTAACCAAGATGGTCTCGATCTCCTGACCTTTGTAATCCACCTGCCTCAGCCTCCCAAAGTGCTGGGATTACAGGCGTGAGCCACCGTGTCTGGCTGGTCTTTTTAATTTTCAATTAAAAAAATAAAAATAAATAAATAAATATATATATATATATACACATATATATGTGTGTATTTTAAAATAGAGATGGGATTTTTGCCATCTTTGCCAGGCTGGTCTCAAACCCCTGGCCTCAAGTGATCCTCCCATCTCGGGTTCCCAGAGTGCTAGGATTACAGGTTTGAGCTACCACACCCGGCCTATTTTCAATCCTTAAAAAATCATTTGCATGTTTCTTGACTTCAGGCACTGAACTAGACAGAGATGAGAACATAGAAATAATAAAATGGGGCTGGGCGCAGTTCTCATGCCTGTAATCCCAGCACCGTGGGAGGCTGAGGCGGGAGGATCACTTGAGGTCAGGAGTTCGAGACCAGCTTGGCCAATATGGTGAAACCCCGTCTCTGCTAAAAATACAAAAGTAGTCGGGGATGGTGGCAGGCGCCTAAAATCCCAGGTACTCGGGAGGCTGAGGCAGGAGAATGGCGTAAACCTGGGAGGCAGAGCTTGCAGTGAGCCGAGATTGCGCCACTGCACTCCAGCCTGGCAGGCAGAGCAAGACTCTGTCTCAAAAAAAAGAAAAAGAAAAAGAAAAAGAAAAGAAATAATAAAATGATGTTTCAGTTATCAAAGATCTCTCAAGAAGCCTTAAAAATGATACATAAGGCTAGAGATTTTGCTGTACCTTTGGAAAGTGCGTGTGTGGTGGTTTATAGAATGTATTCTGGGGCCAGATAAAATTTATATGATTATTTTTCCTCCCAAGAATGTGGGATAACAGAGGGGGAGGAGCATGGATGGAGACTGGGAGCCTTGGGCTCTTGTCCAGCCTTTTCCTGACTAACCCTGAGGTCTGGGACAATCCACACAAAACTCCGGGTCTCAGTTTTCACATTTGTAAATGGAAGAACTTAGAGGAATTTCACCTTTTGCAAATCTGACAGCAGCTGTGACCCCTTCCCACGAAGGGGGGACAGCTTCATAGGCCTGAACCCAGGTTAAGAACTGAATCATTCCATCGCTGAGCTCCCTCTCACCTGTGATATTCTGTAATCCTCTTTTCCGGGTCATTTTTGAGCTAATAATAATGCTGACTTGGATTTGTAGAAGGTACACTTCCACCTCTCATTCTTTGGTCCTCAAAACATTTCGGAGTGGTATGGGTGGCAATATTCCTTCCTGTGATGAAGAAAGTGGGCCAGGCTTGGTCAGCACGTTGATGGAGCACACAGCCAGAGGCCGTCCTGGGACCAGAACTGGGGCTCCTGGTTGCCATCCTGGGGCTTTTCCATTAGGCTTTGCTTCCTTGGTGGTTGTCATTATGAGTTATATTTGGCAGTTCAAATATCCCAGAATGTGTCACTCACAGAGGAAACTATTTGTTCATCTGTCGAAAGGACTGTTTTTCTCTCTGAGTTTGGATCACTAAACACCTTTCTGTATGTGAAAAGGCTACTCATTTGTTTTTGTTGTTTTTTTCTTGCCACATTTTTCATAGGGACAGTTTGTAGGGCTTGAGTGTTTTGAGCAGACTTATTTAATGCTTATTGATGAAAGAGTACATTAAAATGACTACCTCTCAGTTGCTTAGCACTTGAGATAGTTGTGAAATAAATGTTAAGTAAAAATTCCAAATGTCTGACTTGTCCTATCCAAATATGTCCTCACAGATGTGATGCTTTCTGCAGTCAAGAGGCTCCTCCCTGGGCCCAGAGCCGCCGAGTGGGTTTGAAGGTTGGCTGTGGATTGTGCCAGTGGCCAGGACTGTCCAACAATGGCTTCTTGTGGCCTTCTGGCTAGACTCCTAAGATTTTATGGACTAACTTTTTCGGTTTATTGAAAGAGTATACATTCTCAGCTGTATAAAGAGCTCATATATGTAAAAGAACACTGAACTTAGGCCGGGCGTGGTGACTCATGCCTATAAAACCAGCACTTTGGGAAGCCAAGGTGGGCGGATCACAAGGTCAGGAGTTTGAGACCAGCCTGGCCAATATGGTGAAACCCCATCTCTACTAAAAATACAAAAACTAGCTGGTCGTGGTGGCGGGCGCCTGTAGTCCCAGCTGCTGGGGAGGCTGAGGCAGGAGAATGGCTTGAATCCAGGAGGCGGAGGTTGCAGTGAGCCGAGATTGTGCTGCTGCACTCCAGCCTGGGCGACAGAGCGAGACTCCGTCTCAAAAAAAAAAAAAAGACCACTGAACTTTAGAGCTTCACAGGTGTTAGGTGGCTTATTTCTGATGAAAATAATCATAATAAAGATGTTTTTATTTTTACTTTTTAAAATAATACTTCTGGTCTATTTCTGAAAGATGTTTTGAATACTCAGACGTGGGAGCTGAGAGTACTGCACACAGTAGGCATCACTCAGTGTGGAGTGTGTGTGGAGAATCCACCTGTCTTCCTAGTATGTCACGTGTGATGTGACTATTGATAGAGTTGCAGTCAGCTGGGGCACTCCATTAAGCTGCCCATGGAAGTACCTGCTTTTTATTTTCATTTCACTCCCTGGACTGAGAGTGTTTGGAGGATATCTCAGTGGCTCCTGTGGAGGGAGTATCTATGGGTGGAAGGCAGCGGGCAGGGTGGGTCAGAGGGAGTGGTCCTGGCCACTGCGTGTCTGGTGCCCCTGGCTCTGCCTGCAGCTCTGGAATCTTGAGGTAAAGATGGTGGCTGCTCTGTAAAGGCAGCTCAGTATAGGCAGCAGGCCTGGAAACTATCTCTATTTATTGTGGCAGTACCAGGTAGGAGTGTGTACAAAGTACTACATGACAGGAGGGCGGGTCGCACTGTCCTCAGGACACTGCAGAGAGCTGACCTTCAGGGAGGTGACTTGGGAGGTATTGTGCGAGAGCCACACGTGCTGTCCAGGTGGGGCCGATGGGAAGGACCATTCTGGGCAGAGCTGCGCAGCTCTGAAGAACAAGCAGTGGCTGAGAGAGAGGGCTCACACCTGTAATCCCAATACTTTGGGAAGCTGGGGTGGGTGGATCACTTGAGGCCAGGAGTTTGAGACCAGCCTGGCCAACATAGCAAAACCCTGTCTCTACTAAAAGTACAAAAATTAGCTGGGTGTGGTGGTTTGTGACTGTGATCCCAGGTACTTGGGGGGCTGAGGCGAGAGAATTGCTTGAACCTGGGAAGCAGAGATTGCAGTGAGCCAAGATAGTACCACTGCATTCCAGCCTGGGCGACAGGTGAGATTGTCTCAAAAAAAAAAAAAAAAAAAAAAAAAAAGAACAAGGGGTGTGTGTGAGAGGGTGGGGGCAGAGAAGGCTTCAGATTGTGACCTGCCTTATATTCTCCTGGAGGACAGTTCACTGGGGAGCAGTTTCTGGGTATTTAAAATACCGGGATGAAGATCTTCAGAGAAGCAAGATGTCAGTTGAGAAGTCCAGGGATGCAGATGGGGCAGGGGTAATTCAGGTTACTCAATTTCACAAAGGTCACCTCTGTTCCTGGGAGTCTCAAGGATTGCCATCTGTGTTCCTAGGAAGCAGTGGCTCCACTCCAATGAGAGGGGCTTTTCGAGTGGGAGTGGCCTCAGCCTTGACTCATTCTCTTAAACTGCATTTATGTGTTTGGTTGGGAATGCAGTAACTGTGTGGGTTCTGCTTCTCTTTTTTTTTCCTTAAATTTTGAGGCGGAGTTTTGCTCTTGTTGCCCAGGCTGGAGTGCAGTGGTGCGATCTCGGCTCACTGCAACCTCCACCTCCCGGGTTCCAGCGATTCTCCTGCCTCAGCCTCCCAAGTAGCTGGGAGTATAGGCATGCACCATCATGCCCAGCTAATTTTTGTATTTTTTGCAGAGATGGGGTTTTACCATGTTGGCCAGGCTGGTCTCAAACTCGTGACCTCAAATGGCCCGCCTGCCTTAGCCTCCCAAAGTGCTGGGATTTCAGGCATGAGCCACCGTGCCTGGCTGTTTCTCTTTCCTTATGGTTTATGCTTACAGATCCTTGAGGTTAGTAGTTAGTTCCTGCAGAAGAAAGGTAATTTTGCAATAAGGTATTGGAGGTTAGGAACATGGTTTTGGAGTCATATAGCCCTTGGGTGTGGGTTCGAGCTCCATCACTAGGTGACTGTGTGGCTTTTGGTCAAATGCTTCAGTGTCTCCAAAACTTGAGTGTCCTAGTCAGTCGGGGCTGCTGTAATAAAGATGCAGTGGCTTGTCAACAGCAGAAATTTCTTCCTTACGGTTCAGCAGGCTGCAAGGCTGAGATCAGAGTACAACGTGGTTGGGTTCTGAGGAGGGTCCTTTTTCATGTTGCGGATTGCTGACTTCTTGTAGCCTCACATGGCAGAAAGAAGGCGAGAGAGCTCTGGGTACTGTTTATAAAGGCACGAGTGGCCGGGTACAGTGGCTCATGCCTGTAATCCCAGCACTTTTGGAGGCTGAGGCAGGAGGATCACTTGATGCCAGGAGTTCATGGCCAGCCTGGGTAACATAGTGAGACCCCATCTCAACAAAAACTAGAAGAAAAAAGTTGTAAGAACACTAATCCCATTCATGAGGGCCCTGCCTAATTAGCTTCCAAAGGCCCTACTTCCTAATGCCATCAAACTGAGGGGCAGAATTTCAACATACGAATTTTGGGAGGATCCATACATGCAGTCCTTTGCGCCGGGATACTGAACGCCTTGCCTCATAGGATTTTGGCGGGGCAGCATGAGGTGATGGACCCCAGGAGCCCAGCATGTGTACCTGGTCACAGTGCTCCTGCAGTCACTCTGTCACTCTACTTAAGTGAATTTGCCAGCAAACTATACCTTTAAAGTGCCCCAAGTGATTTTATCCAGTTCTATTTAAAAATCCTTCCAAAACTTTTTGGATCTTTCCTTGGTGACTCGGGGTCACGGGTGTGTGCGTGGGTTATTGGTGTGGGGGAAGCCTCCTGCCCTGCATGGACTCCCCTCGTATCGTGGCACTTACAGAGCCTGTCTTCTTCTCAGCACCTTTTGTAAGCTGCTGTTGGCACCTGGCCTGTGTGTTGGGGTGAGGGCCTGGTGATGGTCATATCCTCCCTGGGTTTTGAGGGCAGCCCTGCCATGCAGAGGCCTTGCTCTCTTCTGGGTTGGTGATTCTCTGCCTGAGTTTAATGGGATGATTCTAGAAAGCCTGATCCTGGAATCAAGGGATGTTGCTTGACTACACTACACGTAGTGACTCAGGACTGAAAGGGAGTACGGTATCCCTCAGTGATGAGAAATAGGACTTAGAAAAAAGCTGTGAGCACTGCTCACCTGTGTGAAATTGTGTGAAGATAACACGCAGCAGTGATAGTTACAGTTTTAGAATTGTGGGAAGTTTCTCCTTGTTTTCCAAACTGTACCATTGCCCTTTTACTTTTAGATTAATATTTAAGTAATAACTTTGTAATTTAAAAAAGTATAAATAAAAAGAGCTTGGTTGTCTAGGCATTTGCATTTTACCAATAAGCTTTCCATAGCTCTCATTTTCAGAACAACCTTGTTGTTTTGGTTTCCTATTCATTGTTCAGAGGAGAAAGAGAGGTAGAGCTGAAGGGGTCATTGGTTTTGCCTGAGGCCACCAGCCAAGACCCCATATGGGCCTCTGAGCCCAAGCCCAGAGCTTCCAGGGAGGCCTGTGATGGGGCCTCTGCCTGGACCTGCAGGGTGGTCTTTAGATAGGATCAACTGTGGCTAGTATTTTGAAGTTTAAATGAAATCTTCTTATTGTAAAGTGATGCCCAAACCGTACTTTGTGAACATTTTCATATTTTAAACTGCATTTGTCTTTCATTATATTAAATTATGTTGTCGCCAACTGAGCGTGCCAAGATCGTGAATTGTGGTCTTCAGAGGAACCACAGAGCAGGCAGTGCGCCCCGTACAGACCTCCAAGCCTGCTATTAGTGGGTTCTGTAGCTGTCTGATTGGCTAGAACTGGCTGCCTGCTCACCACTTAGCTCGCACGTGGTGATGCTTTAATTAAGCAATTGTGACCTTTATTCCTGCAAATGTGTCATCAGATAAGGAGTCTGGGCATGTGCCACCAAGGAGGATATGCGTGGGGGGTGTAGAGTCAGTGGTGAGGGGCTGTCTGCAGAGGCCCCCGTGTTCTTAAGTTTTCTGAGGAACCATTCAAGAAGCTTTACATTCCTGCCCATTTAATTCTTGCAACAAGATGGTGTTCTCTCCACTTGGTGCATCAGTAAACCTAAGCTTAGAGAGATTAAGTGGCCTTCAGAGGGTCACCACCATCAGAGCTGGTGCTCTGCCTACTGAAGCCCACACTCATTTCACCTCCTCTGTCTGGCTGGAATAAGTAAGCTGTGAATTGCTCTCAGATGTGAACATCTTTAAAAGATAATAAGTCTTTCTCCTCCACCTCTGAGAAACATAGACGTGAGGCAGATTATGTGTGTCTTTTGCTTAAAATGGGATTTATATCTGTAACTAACTTAGTTAAGATAATCTGAAAGTTTACAGCCATTTACACAGCAGGGAGATAAGGGCAGAAAAGGGAGAGCTGCTGGTGTGCGGTCAAGGCCGCGGGTGACTCGCTGGTGCACCCACACCATGATGCATCCCATGTGGGACAGGAGGAAGATTCCAGAGGCCCTGGCTTAGGAGTGCCTCACCTTTGGCAGATGCATTCTAAAAGGCATCTTATGCTGTTAAAGAGCAGATAGACAAGGGAGAAGAAATTGAGCGCGCTTCAGAGCGCGGCACTTTATAAAATTGTGAAAGGTCTTCACATTTTGTCAACATTGTGATATCACATAAGAGCATTTACTCAGGTATATTAAGCAGATATTTGTGTTTTTTCTTTTTTTTTTGAGTCAGAGTCTCACTCTGTCACCCAGGCTGGAGTACAGTGGCACGATCTTGGCTCACTGCAGGCTCCGCCTCCCAGGGTCATGCCATTTTCCTGCCTCAGCCTCCGGAGTAGCTGGGACTACAGGTGCCCGCCACCTCGCCCGGCTAGTTTTTTGTATTTTTTAGTAGAGATGGGGTTTCACCGTGTTAGCCAGGATGGTCTCGATCTCCTGACCTCGTGATCCGCCCGTCTCGGCCTCCCAAAGTGCTGGGATTACAGGCTTGAGCCACCGTGCCCGGCACGAAGTGGTTTTTATGTATCTTCATCAAGTAACCTATTCCCTGCTGACTTTGTACGAAGCTTCAGAAGAGGCAAGAGAGAGAGGTACGTTGTCACTGTCCTTCCTTAAGGCAACGCTTTGAGGTTGTTAGTTTGAACGTGAGGAAGCTGTAGGTAGTGAGATCGGGTGCCTAGTTGAATGCCTTCCAGTTTGTAGATGGGAGAGATCTGAAGCTTGAACTGACCTCACTGTTTTCTTTTCAATAACTGACATTGTTATGATTGTATTATTCAGATTCACTTAAATATTTTCTTAAGTATTTTCCATGTTTTACCATCATCTTCAAAAAGATGATTAATGGTTTTATTATCCTGTTGATATAATAAGATTAAAACATTCCCCAGTGCTGGATATTTTAGGTTATTTCCACTTTTTTGCTAATGTAGATGAATTTGCAGTTTATAGTTTCATCCATGTATTAAAGGGTATGAACACATTAAGAGTGTTTTTGAAAGCCTGTCTTGCTGCTTGTAAGTTTATTTTTCTGATTTTTTGGGTGAAAAAATGGAGATTCTTTCTCTCTACAGTGCTTGCCTTGGCCTTTAGAACTTCCAAGTATCTGTGAGATAAGAAAGTTCTGTGAGGGTTTCTTAAATGAGTCACATTTCCTTCCTAAGTTTCTGGATATCATTTTAGTTGAATTGGTTGCTTTACTTTGATGAGCAAGGAACGATGTTTTAGAAAATCCTTATTACTTGATTATTAATCCCTGGAGCTAACGTTCCACATTCCCAAGGTGGTGCGTGCTTATGGTCGCCTTCCTCCATCAGCGCAGCCAGCGTGGTAGGTATCTCACAGACCTTCTCTAGCTTTCTTTTCCTCACTTAGGGGATGCATATTGGAAAGACTGCAGGGTTCTTCTGCCAGGCAGCCTTGGGGGTCTTGTGGGCCTTTGGAGTTGTCTCTAGCTTCTAGATGTTGCTCTCATGGGTGTTCCTGGCTCTGTTCATCTCCAGAGACAAGCATCTCAAAGGCAACGTGGGAAGTTTATAGCACTGGTGCTTACTCGCCTTGTTTGCTTGTTTGTTTTTCTATTCTGGTCTGCTGTGGAACTTGTCACCATGTCCCCTCCCCATGGACTGATTTTCCTACCCTCCACTATCCCTTAGGTATTCACTTTCAGACTGAGCAGTGTCCTGTTTTCCTGGTGGCTCATTTGCCAGGATCTGCAAAGGACAAGGTGCTTCGCAGGGACAGAGAGGGGCTCCAGGTGGGGAGTAGTGGCCGGGCCAGCGGACCTCAGTGCTAACCCCTGGGTCCCCTCCCTTGAATTCCTGCGATGCCTCCACCATGTCCACCCTCTCCCCCCAGGGGCTGTTTCCCTTTTAGTTCTCTTGCCTTACTGTGGGCAAAAGCTTGCTCTTCTGGGTTCCTCTTATCCCAGCTAAGAAAAGCTGATGTTCATAACAGAATGAAGAGACTTGACTACACAGGAAGGTAGAAATAAGAGGAAACAGTCAGAAACAGCGCAGGCATACAAGTGTCTTGCTTCCCAAGCACAGGCAGGTTTTTGTGCCCACACTCCAGGGCTCCTCTGACTGCACTGGCTCTGCCAGGCGCTGCCCAGCTTCCTGCTTCCCCTCCCAGCCCTACTGCTTCTGTCAGTAAAACAAAATTTTAGAGTAATGCTTTGCTTGATGCTTGCTTGGGGCTGTATTTCTGTCATAAGTGTGGAAATTGTACTTTGCCCTGGTTTCTGCAGATGCCTAAACATGTCTAGGTTGCCATTGCCTTGACAGCTGGCTGAACTGTTGGTTGTGTGTGTGGTGAAGGTTCTGGCAGGGGCTGGATGGAAGCCCCAGGTCGTCCTTAGAGTTTTTCAGCCAAGCTGGTGGTTATTCCCAGGCCCAGAGCCATATGCTCTTAGCTCCCCTTTGTCGTTTGGAGCTTCCCATTTTATTTCCCTGAGAAATCCCTGCTCAGCTGCCCTAGACTTGGGTGGGTGGTATGGCATGGCATGGCATGCACTGATAGGGCTGATTTATTTCGAGACTGGATTTTTGGTAACACAAGACGCAATTCCTTAGTAGCCTTTGGCCTAAGCTTTATTCGAGGTCGGACGGGGCGCAAGGGCTGCTCGTGCTCTCCCTTCAAGTTCCTTCTGCTTCTTAGGCCTGGAGCTGCTTGTTGGGGCTTAGAGCTGGGCCTTGCCTGAGAGTCCTGCAAAAGCAGGGCCTTCCAGTGTGCCAGAGGGGTACTACTGACCACCTGTAAGTCATGGGAAGAAAGTTAATGTGATTGGATCACTGTGGTGCCACATAGTATGTCTCCTTTTATGAAGACTGAGTGAAAGGGTTGGTATAATCAATTCCAGTCTTTTTTTTTTTTTTTTTTTGAGACGGAGTCTCGCTCTGTCCCCCAGGCTGGAGTGCAGTGGCCGGATCTCAGCTCACTGCAAGCTCCGCCTCCCGGGTTCACACCATTCTCCTGCCTCAGCCTCCCGAGTAGCTGGGACTACAGGCGCCTGCCACCTCGCCCAGCTAGTTTTTTGTATTTTTTAGTAGAGACGGGGTTTCACCGTATTAGCCAGGATGGTCTCGATCTCCTGACCTTGTGATCCGCCCGTCTCGGCCTCCCAAAGTGCTGGGATTACAGGCTTGAGCCACCATGCCCAGCCAATTCCAGTCTTATCCTTTGTTATTTTCTTTAATGCTTCTTGTATTTTCTTTTCTTTTTTTTTTTTTGAGACGGAGTCTCGCTCTGTCTCCCAGGCTGGAGTGCAGTGGTGCGATCTCGGCTCACTGCAAGCTCCGCCTCCTGGGTTCATGCCATTCTCCTGCCTCAGCCTCCCAAGTAGCTGGGACTACTGGCGCCTGCCACCTCGCCCTGCTAATTTTTTTGTATTTTTAGTAGAGACGGGTTTTCACCGTGTTAGCCAGGATGGTCTCCCTCTCCTGACCTCGTGATCCGCCTGCCTCAGCCTCCCAAAGTGCTGGGATTACAGGCGTGGCCTCCTTTTCGATGTATCTCTTTTCTTCTTAGTCTTGCAAATATGAGTCTGAAGTTGCTGATGTGGGGGTTGGGGCTGGCTCATCACCTCCCCTTACAGCTCAGACAAGTCACCTTCCTTGAAGTTTTTTGGGTGTACGCTCATTTCCAGAATTGCTATTTTTGACCCATGCTTTTTTCTCTGCTGCCTCTTCTAGGAACTTGCAGGTTCACGAAATTTAGAAATAGTTTAACATAACATGAGCTCTTACAAGTAAATAAAGAAGTGAGTAGCGAGAGAAACCTCCTCCAATCCTCCAAACTCTCCGAAAGCCTCAGGTTAGCAGTTTGCTTGGTGGAGGTGGAGACAAACTCAGTCCATTGGGAACGCGTGGGGGGTACCAGGTGGGAGAGGGGAGTTCTCTTTTTGGGGTAGAGTTGGCAAATTACTAGCCCCCACAAAGGCTGCAAAGCCTTGCTCCCCACTCCCAGTGCATCCTCCTGTCCAGGATATCTGGCTTTTGGGGCCCTGACCTGGAACCTGGGTTGCTTTTCCCCATGGGAGGGCCTCTTTCTGGAGCAGAGGTACAGGGACAAGCCTCTGCTGTGTTTTGGTCTTGAACCAGCCCAGTCCAGTGGGGCTACAAGTGCCTGCGGTGAGCTGTTACTGGTAAGGAGCTCCGCCGCCAGGTTGCCTGGGCTTGAATCCCAGCTCTGAGATTGGTTGTGATACCTACGTCACCTTTGAAATGGGGATCATGGTAGGATTGTTGTGCAGATGGGATGCATGAATGCGTGCCCTGCACTTGGGTTGGCATTGCCCTTAGAGAGCTCCACTGTAGCACAGCCATTGGTGCCTCTGAGCCTGCCAACCATCTTGCCTTGGGACTCTTTGATTCCCACTTTACAGTTGAGGAAATAGGCTCAGAGAATCTTAATATATCTTCAGATCTGGGTCTACCTCAGGGTTCTCTCTTCAAAGCACTGGGGTCCCCCACAGTGCCCCTGGCTCCCCAGCAAATTAGGGAGTGACTGCCAGGGGACTGCTCCATCAGTGCTGTGCCCACCAGGCATAGTTTGTAGACAGAATTTATTTTATTTTATTATTTTTTTTGAGACAGAGTCTCGCTCTGTTGCCCGGGCTGGAGTGCAGTGGCCGGATCTCAGCTCAAGCTCTGCCTCCCGGGTTTACACCATTATCCTGCCTCAGCCTCCCGAGTAGCTGGGACTATAGGTGCCCGCCATCTCGCCCGGCTAGATTTTTGTATTTTTTAGTAGAGACGGGGTTTCACCGTGCTAGCCAGGATGGTCTCGATCTCCTGACCTTGTGATCCACCCGTCTCGGCCTCCCAAAGTGCTGGGATTACAGGCTTGAGCCACCGCGCCCGGCCCTTTTTTTTTTTTGAAACGGAGTTTCACTCTTGTTGCCCAGGCTGGAGCACAATGGCATGATCTTGTCTCACCGCAACCTCTGCCTCCCAGGTTCAAGTGTCTCTCTTCCCTCAGCCTCCCAAGTAGCTGGCATTATAGGCATGTACCACCACGCTGGGCTAATTTTGTATTTTTAGTAGAGACAGGGTTTCTCTATCTTGGTCAGGCTGGTCTTGAACTCACGACCTCAGGTGATCTGCCCGCCTCGACCTCCCAAAGTGCTGGGATTACAGGCGTGAGCCACTGTGCCTGGTCTGTAGATAGATTTTTTTAATGCCTCCATACACACACATACACACACACATAAAGCATTTATATGTTACTGAAATGGGAGAGTTCCCTGGACCCCTTCGAAGTACTTGGGACAGGGATGTGGCAGGTTTGCTCAAACCCCTCATGGGAGGGGGAGCATGCAGGTGAGCAAAGTACAGGAGCCAAGGTGAGCACTTTTGGGCTCCGGTGTCACAGCAGTGTCTAGGGTTGTTACAGTGCTCATTTAGCCCTCCTGTCCAGGGATGGCTTAAGTGTTAAACGGTTTAAGGGTCAGTGTGACAGCCTTTTTGGGTTCAGCATCCTGAATTGTCTGGCATCCAGGAAGAATCAGATCACTTGGACTTGAAGGGTGGTGAATGCGGGATTTTATTGAGTGATGGAGGTGGCTCTCAGCAGTATGGGGAGCTGGAGATGGGATGGAGTGGGAAGGTGACCTTTTCCTGGGGTTTGGCCATTCCGCAGCCGATCTCCTCTCCAGCTGCCCCCAGCTGAACTCCTCTCGACTACCTCACTTCTCTCCTCTGCCACTCTTCTGCTCCTGGGGTCTGGGATTTGGGGTTTGTATGGGCACAGGATGACAGGGGGGCATGGTGGGCTGAAAGGCAACATTTGGGTGTGAAAACAGGAATGCCTGTTCTCATTTAGGGCCTTGGGTCCAGGCTTGAGGGTGGGGCGCTCACCAGGGACCCTGTCCTCTTTCCTCCTGTTTGTATCATTACTATATATAAAGGATACTGTGATTATGATTAACAAAATACCAGTTTACTTTAAAACTTGAATTTACAGTAGCCTTTTGTCATCTGGATTTTCTAAATAATTGAATGTGAAAAATACTATTATTTAGGAATCTAGCAACCTTGTTGACCTTTAAAAGGCTTGAGTTCAGAAAATGTTTATTGTTGCCCTTTTCTTGCTGTGTTTTGGTGTCTGCCCTTCTGTCTGTCTGGCATCTGTGTGAGTCATGCGTCAGGGCATGTTGTGGAGATGGAGGCTGGTGTGGCTGGGCTGAGTTACAAACTGGAAGCAAGGTTGGGAGCCCAGAATCCAAACCAGATTCAGACTGGGAGAATATCTGAAATCCCTGCAGCAGCAAAGAAGGTTCCTATATCCACGGTCCCTGAAGGAATTTTGCTGGGTCCCCAGGTTCTCCGGGAGCATTGATGTGTCTCACTGTCATGGTACCAAAGACTTTCTGTTTTTATTCATCAACTTGCTGTACTTCCTTCTGCTCCCTCCTTAACCTGGGATTGGCTCTAGTTTCAAAGTTAATTCTGAAATCCAAACATCAGACTTGAAGGCTGGTGGCTCCCCTTGGATATGTTTGGGACTGGCTCCTGAGAAACCTCTTTTCCAGGAAAGCTCTGGCCTGTTAGATTTTGCTCTGTAATTTTACTGCCCTGCTCACCTAATGGTGGTCATTGGTGTTCTGAGACACATGGGTGGAACTCAGCAATGTTTCTTCACCTGTATTTTTGTTTGTTTGTTTTTTGAGACGGAGTCTTGCCCTGTCGCTCAGGCTGGAGTGCAGTGGTGTGATCTCAGCTCACTGCATCCTCCGCCTCGTGGGTTCAGGTGATTCTTCTGTCTCACTCCGCCCGCCGAGTGAGGTAATAGCTGGGACCACAGTCATGTGCCACCATGCCTGGCTATTTTTTGGTAACCTGTATTTGGATCTTATATTTACGTCAGAATTTCATGCAAATAGATTCTTTCCCCCTAGAAATGGACTCAGACATTTTTGTATGCAATTCCATTGTATTCATAAATCTCCATTCATTTTTATTTATTTATTTATTATTTATTTATTTTTTGAGATGGAGTCTCGCTGTCGCCCAGGCTGGAGTGCAGTGGCACCATCTTGGCTCACTACAACCTCTGCCTCCTGGGTTCAAGCGATTCTCCTGCCTCAGCCTCTCGGTAGGTGGGCCTACAGGTGCGTGCCACCACACCCGGCCAATTTTTTCTATTTTTGGTAGAGACGGGGTTTTACCATTTTAGCCAGGATGATCTCAATCTCCTGACCTTGTGATCCGCCCGCCTCTCCCGCCCAAAGTGCTGGGATTACAGGCGTGAGCCACCGCACCTGGCCAAATCCCCATTCACGTATTCAGCAAATATTTGAACGCCTGCCATGTGCTAGGCATGGTTCTAGGCAATGGAGTTACAACAGGAACAGCATAGTCCATGATCTTACATTCTGGTCGCAGGAGGCAGAGCACGATTAAACACCCTCAGCCCGGTATGGAGGGCAGGCCAGCCTCAGTGCGCAGGAGGGTCCAGGCCTTATCACCCCCTGCCTAGGGCTCTGCTTGTTGCCAACCTCGCAGCCCCCTTCTAACCTTCACTTCCCTGAACTGGTTTCTGACTTCACAATCATTATCAGAATGATTTAAAAAAAATTTAATGTTTCTTGAGGCTCATTTTGTGCCAGGTGTCCTATTTTTCCTTGCATGATTACACTTAGTCTCATGACAACTTTGTTTTGCAAGTGAGAAAGCTGGGCCTAGGCCTCATACCTAGGAAGTGTGATGTGTGGTTTTGATCAGCATGCAGCTTGAGGCTATAGAACTCAGTAAGCCAGGCCTGAGGACACCATCAGAAATACCAACAACAAAGTCAGTGTGTCCATTTTGGCCCGGACCGTCTCTATTCTCTGCTTTTTTTTTTTTTTCCCCCTGATTGAGACAGGGCCTCACTCTGTCACCCAGGCTGGAGTGCAGCGGTGTGATTGTGGCCCACTGCAGCCTCCAACTCCAGGGCTTAACGATCCTCTTGCCTCGGCCTCCCAAACTACAAGTGTGTGCCGTCATACCTGGCCAATTTTTTTTTTTTTTTTTTTGAGGTGGAGTCTTGCTCTGTCGCCAGGCTGGAGTGCAGTGGCTTGATCTCAGTTCACTGCAACCTCTGCCCCCCAGGTTCAAGCGATTCTCCTGCCTCAGCCTCCCGAGTAATGCGCCACCATGCCCAGCTAAGTTTTGTATTTTTAGTAGAGACGGGGTTTCAGCATCTTGGCCAGGCTGGTCTTGAACTCCTGACCTTGTGATCCACCCATCTCGGCCTCCCAAAAGTGCTGGGATTACAGGCGTGAGCCACCGCGCCTGGCCTCATACCTGGCTAATTTTTAAATTTTTCTGGAGACCAGGGAAGGGGGCACGTCTCATTGTGTTGCTCAGGTTGGTCTTGAACTCCTGGCTTCAAGTGATCCTCCTGCCCCGGCTTCCCAGAGCACAGGGATTACAGGTGTGGGTCACCGTGCCTGGCCACTGTTTATTTTAGCGATCAAATTGCCTTGCTCGAGGAGGAAAACGTGGGGGGAACATGCTGTAAGGCCTCTGTCTGGTGGACATTATAGGCACTTGAAGTCACCAAGTCTGTATATTTATTGTTGGCAAAATTGCATGGTCCCATCCTTATTTCCAAATAACTGCCACGTGGATGGCATTTGAAATGCATATGTAGTTCTTGACTGAGTAGATGTGTATGCTCTCTGGTTTTTCCACACCAGACACTTGCTGTCTTGTTGTAACTTTTAAGGTCCTGCCCAATGGACAGAGTAACTTCCTGAAAAGTTGCTTTAAAAAACCTTGTTTCCTCAGTGGACAGAGGGTGCAATGAAATAGCATTTGTGATCCTGACTCAGTCCCAACCAAGCAGAACCTTTATTCTGACTGGAGGTTTGCAAGCTGCCATCTCCTGGCACCAAAAGCAGCCTGTTCTTTAAATATTTGCATTGGGTAACTTTGTAGCTCTGTTTCCTTCTAAGGCTCGCCACACTTCATGTCAGAAGCAGAGCTCCTCCTCTGGAGTTATTGTGAAACATGACTCGATGCCAGGGTGCAGTTTCTCTGCAGTCAGCTCACTTTATAGAGGAAGAACTGGGCTGCTTCAGCTCAGTGTGACTTAAACATTGCAGTGTTCAGTCTTGCTTCCTGGCAGTTGGGGCCCAGAGCAGCTCCGAGGCTGGGAGGGGGGACATTGTCCCCTTTGACTATGTGAGTGTTGGAAGCAGGGTCCTGAGAGAGAGTCCAGGAGGCAACCTAAATGGAATTTCCAGTCTAAAGGGTCAGGGCACAGTTGCGGGAGTCCTGGTCTAAAGTCCAGTGAGATGGAGACTGGGGCTTGGGATGGGATGGGGATTGCTGATAAGAAAGAAGGATCTCTGGCTGGGCCAGGGAAGAGGCAGCTGCATTAGCTGGCTGCGAGGCTGAGGCTCTAGGTGTGGATATGCTGGGGTGCTCCCCGAAGCCCCCAGACCTTTCATATGTTAACATTCCCGTAGATGGGACATGTAGGACCCCTGCCCTGGGCCCTTTTTTCAGTGTGACTCTCCCTACAGGGTGAGGAATCTGAGGTGTCAAGAAGTGGTATCTCCCTAAAACTTGTGCCTCTCCCTTTAGGCCATGCACAGGGACAGAGACCCTGGAATTCCCTGCTCCAGTAACCCCCAGCCCCCATACACAGCCTGCATGGGCCGCCTCCCTGCTGCGTCCTGCTGAGGGTAGGTTGTGCACTGTGTGCGTGTGCCTCCAGCCAAAGGTGGCTGAATGGTGGCCATGGACAGTGTGTGTGTGCACACAGCTTGGGTGTACAGGCTGGGGTGTCCCCACAAACACGCCCGAGGGTCTTTGTGGCACAGGACGCAGCCCTGGATTCATGTGCGTGCTTGGTTTCTTGAATGGTGAAGTTCATGCTTATTTTCTGGGTGTGCTTGGGGCCTGTCTGACACATGGGGCTTGGGGCCATGTCTGGAGCCCCAGTTGCATGGGGAGGTGGGGTTAAGAGCAGGCCTGTCCCCTGCTCAGCCCTTCTTCCCACCAAATCAGCCACACGTGAGGAGGAGCACACTCCACTGTCATTTTACCCAAAGTTTCCCTCTTGGCTTTTGTTAGCATTCTGGCGCAATATCAGAAGGATTCCAGTCTACATCGTGGTCTTCTTGAGAGCTCATATTTGATTTCCGCTTTAGCTCAGTGGACTTTAGCCTGGAGGAATCCCAGTGAAGAGTTTTTAATGTTGACCTATGGAACTTGTCCCAGCAGCAAACCACAGATACTGTGGCGTGGGGGTGAGCAACTCTTGTGAAAACAAGGCAGTTCCCTTCTTCAGCTGCATAGGAGTGCTTCAGGAACCTTTTGGGCCACATTCTTCTTGTGATTTCTTGACTTCCAGGAGGGGAGGGAAGTGATGTCTGGGTCCCACAGTGCACATGGCCATCCCTGGTGCTGCCCTTCCAGGAGGAACTGCCAGGTCGGACATGGAGATGAACCTGGAGAGCTTCCTTCAGGTCTGGTTGGCTTTCCGGGCATTCCTGCCAGTCTCAGAAGTTGACAGTCTGCAATCATGTTATCACCAACGTGGAAAAAATAAGGACAGTGCAGTTTTCATGTGTGTAAGGTTAGCAACTGCCCTTTCTTGGGAAGAGCTTTTTCTGTATAAAATTTTGACCATTGTACCTTTTACATTTTAAAATGTCCTGTCTTTCCATGTTAGAAAAGAGCTGGTAGTTTCTAAAGGATATTCTTACTTGGCAAAATAAAAAGTAAGCAGGCTTATGTTATTCTACCTTCAAATTTGAAACAGTTTTATTGAGTTATAATGAACAGGCGATAAGTTTTGGCATATGAATCCACTATTAAGCCGTCATCGCAAACGAGAGTGAGAAGTCCACCCTCTGAGGGTTCTTCCTGCTACCTGGGGTCCCTCTGGCTCCCCTTTCTTCCAGGCCACCACTGCGCTGCTCTTTGTCACTCTAGAATCATTTGCATTTTCTAAAATGTTATGTAAATGGAATCATACAGTATGTATTCTTTTTTTTTTTTTTTTTTTTTTTTTT
>NC_045452.1:24684760-24871172 GCF_002776525.5 Piliocolobus tephrosceles | reverse complement strand
AGCTCACTGCAACCTCCGCCTCCCAGGTTCAAGCGATTCTCCTGCCTCGGCCTCCCAAGTAGCTGGGACTACAGTCGCACGCTGCCACGCCCGGCCAGTTTTTTTGTGTTTTTAGTAGAGACTGGGCTTCACTCTTTTGCCCAGGCTGGTCTCAAACTCCTGAGCTCAGGCAGTCCGCCCGCCTCAGCCTCCCAGAGTGCTGGGATTACAGATGTGAGCCACCGCTTCTGGCCAGTATATATTCTTTTTACAGTATGTATTATTTTTAGTCTGGCTTATTTCACTCAGTAAAATTACTTTGAGATTATTGTAGCATTTATCAGTTTCATTTTTAAAAAAATCCAATGCATGGGCATTTTACAATTTGTTCATTCACCTATCGACGGACGTTTGGGCTGTTTCCACTTGGTGTAATCACAAATGAAGATGCTATGTTGTGAAAAGATGTTACAAAAAGATAAGGTGCTGTCAACATTTGTGTGCCAGTCTTTGTGGGGGACATCTTCTTTATTTTTATCAACAATTTAATGGAGACAGTTGCCCAGACTGATCTTGAACTCCTGAGCTTAAATGATCCTCCTGCCTCAGTCTCCCAAAGTGCTGGGATTATAGGTGTGAACCACTGCACTCGGCCAACATCTGCTTCCACTTCCCTGGGGTAAATACCTAGAGTGGAATGGTTAGGTGATTTGGTGGGTGTACGTTTAACATATCCAGACACTGCCAAGCTTTTCCAAAGTGCTTTGCACACCTCACCAGCACTGGGTTCTAGTTATCCCACGTCCTCCCCAACACTTGGTATGTGTAGTCTTTTGTGTGTGTGTGTGTTTTTGAGACGAAGTATCGCTCTGTCGCCCAGGCTGGAGTGCAGTGGTGCCATCTCAGCTCACTGTAAGCTCCGCCTCCCGGGTTCACGCCATTCTCCTGCCTCAGCCTCCCGAGTAGCTGGGACTACAGGCGCCTGCAACCACGCCTGGCTAGTTTTGTATTTTTAGTAGAGACGGAGTTTCACCGTCTTAGCCAGGATGGTCTCGATTTCCTGACCTCGTGATCCACCCGCCTTGGCCTCCCAAAGTGCTGGGATTACAGGTGTGAGCCACTGCACCTGACTGTATGTGTAGTCTTTTTAATTTTTGCCATTCTGGTAGGTTTAATTTGCATTTCCCTTGTGAGTAAGGGTGGTTACTCTCTTTTCCTGAACTTATTTGCTGTCCGTGTATCTCCCTCAGTGAAGTATCTCTTTAAATCACTTGCCTGTTGAAAAAGTTGAGTTGTTATTATTAACTTAGTTTTGAGATTTTTAAAAATATATTTTGGATACAATTCCTTGATCAATTATATAATTTGCAAATATTGACTCCCTGTCTGAGGCTGTCTTTTCATTCTTTTAACAGCGTCGTTTGAAGAACAGAAGTTTTAAACATTTGCTGAAGTCAGTTTGTTCTTTTATGGCTTGTGCTTTTATGGTTGGTGTCGCAGCTAAAATCTTTGCCTACTCCCACGTCACAAATATTTTCTCATGTGTCGTCTAGAAATTTTATAGTTTTATGTTCTACATTTAGGCCTGTGATCCATTTTGAACTTTTAAAATGTGGTGCGATATGTGAATTGAAGGTGTGTGTGTGTGTGTGTGTGTGTCTGTGGATAACTAGTTGTTTCAGTACCATTTGTTGAAAAGTCCCCAAAACTTTTGGGGAAAATTTCTAATTGGTGAAACCCAAAGGTCTGGGAATTGCGGTTCTGGGCACTTGGATCTCTTCATGAATGTTTACTGTTCTCAGCTTTGTACAGCGTGGCTTTCTCTTTATCCCACCCGGGAGTCCCGGGCTCCTGACAGCAGGGTCTTTATCTTTGGATAGGGCTGGGAAAGGGACTGAGCGATGCCTGCTGGATTCCGCACAGTCTCTCTCCTTCTTCCCTGGGCCATACAGAGGCTTCTGGTTGGTGGATAATGGGCTTTGTCTCATTTCCGGAGGTGACTAGAGGGTTGCCGGAACAGAGAGGTGGAGGGACAAGAAGCCTTCTGTGCCTGGATGGGTGGGGCGGGGCTCAGGCTGAGAAAGGTGGGAGGGGCTGTTCCCCATTCTGCGAGGGCTGACAGCCTTGAGACCTGCCGCCGGCTGAGACCAAGGGAACTGGGCTCTGCTCTGGGCTCTGCTCTAGGCCACTGCTTCACCTTGACCAGCTTTATGACTGGAGGGGATGGGGGTGGGAGGGGCTAACACGTGTTCATTCTTTTCCCTTCAGTCACAAAGTGACTCTGAGCAGTCTCCAAGCCTATACCATTGTACAGCAGCTTCCTAGGAGGTGGTTAAGTCTCCATCTGCTTTGTGATCTGGGGGCAGTGGGTTCTGACTCATAAACTGCTGGTACTACTAGTCCTAGCACTAGTAGTTCCACCACCACCTGATAGTGATGGAGCTTTCTTCTGCTGTAAGCACTTTGTGTATAGAACCCATTCAGTCCTCACAACAGCCCTGTGAGGTGGCTGCTGTCCATTTTACAGATGAGGAAACTGAGGCACAGAGAAGGTGACCATTTGGAAGAAGTCTTTGGGCTGCGCTTTTCGTTATTGAACATTGAAGGATACATAGGGTTTAGCATTTTTCATTAGCTCTTGAGCCAAATAGAGTGTTTCCATAACTCTCTTCCACATCTTCATGTTCTTATCCGCAACGGGGAGGGGTCGGACTGTCTGAGATTAAAATTCTTGAGTGGTTCTCTGTTGTTATCACAATAAAATCCAAACTTGTGGTCTGACTCCTGCTTACCCCTTGAGTCTCATCTCTTGCCACACTCCTGAACTTCTTGCGTTTCTCCCTGTGCAAATCTTGTCTCTACTGCATATGCCATTCTTCCCGTCTTTGCCTGCTGAACTCATCATTCAAAACTTGGCTCTAGTTTCACCTTCCCCTCCCTCCAGGTGTTTTGTCTGTGGGCCTGCAGAGTGAATAGTCCACCCCCATACCCCATACTCCTCATGTGTGATATGACTGACCTGTTTGTCTTCTGTGGGGTTAGGAGCTGGGTAGGCGGAGGGCAGGGGACTGCTTTTTGCATTGGAGTGCACAGTTCTTAGCTCTGAAATGGCACGTCATAGGCAAGCAGGCTCTGTGGGATGAACGGTGCAGGCATGAGTGACATGAGGATCTGTGGTCCTAAGACTGATTCATTCTTTGGGAGGAGTATCCTTTCTTACCCAAAGCCAGTTGGTTTGTGGCCGTCTGTGATTGCAAGTGTCTAGGGCTGCCCTCATGTGGAAAGTCACAGTGACTGACTGCAGAAATTAGCTGTGTTTAAAAAGCATTCATTTTTTAAACCTGTTTAAGTGCTTGAACTGGCATATATATATATACACACACATATATTTCCCCTCCAAGAGAATGAGTTTTATTTTCTTTCTTTCTTTTTTTTTTTTTTTTGAGACAGAGTCTCACTGTGTCGCCCAGGCGGGAATGCAGTGGCACGATCTCAGCTCACTGAGGTAATCTCTGCCTCTCAGGTTCAAACCATTCTCCTACCTCAGCCTCCCAAGTAGCTGGGACTACAGGCGCCCACCACCATGCCCAGCTAATTTTTTTGTATTTTTGGTACAGATGGGGTTTCACTGTGTTGACCAGGCTGGTCTTGAACTTGTGACCTTGTGATCCACCCGCCTTGGCCTCCCAAGGTGCTGGGAGCCACTGCACCTGACCTTTTTTTTTTTGAGATGGAGTTTCACTCTTGTTGCCCAGGCTGGAGTGCAGCGGTGTGATCTCCGCTTACTGCAACCTCCACCTCCCAGGTTCAAGCGATTCTCCTGCCTCAGCCTCCTGAGTAGCTGGGATTACAGGCATCCACCACCATACTCGACTAATTTTTTTGTATTTTTAGTAGAGATGGGATTTCATCATGTTGGCCTGGCTGGTCTTGACCTCCTGACCTCAGGTGATCCACCCACCTCGGCCTCCCAAAGTGCTGAGATTACAGGCATGAGCCACCACGCCCAGCCGAGAATTGAGTTTTCTATCGTGTTAAGAAATGAACTAGGCCGGGCGCGGTGGCTCAAGCCTGTAATCCCAGCACTTTGGGAGGCCGAGACGGGCGGATCATGAGGTCAGGAGATCGAGACCATCCTGGCTAACACGGTGAAACCCCGTCTCTACTAAAAAATACAAAAAACTAGCTGGGCGAGGTGGCGGGCGCCTGTAGTCCCAGCTACTTGGGAGGCTGAGGCAGGAGAATGGCGTGAACCCGGGAGGCGGAGCTTGCAGTGAGCTGAGATCCGGCCACTGCACCCCAGCCTGGGCGACAGAGCAAGACTTCATCTCAAAAAAAAAAAAAAGAAAAAAAAAAGAAATGAACTAGACCAGGTGCAGTGGCTCATACCTGTAATCCCAGCACTTTGGGAGGTCAATGCAGGAGGATTTCGTGAGCCTAGGAGTTTGGGACCAGCCTGGGCAACATAGTGAGACCCTGTGTCTACAGAAAATTTAAAACTAGCAAAGTGTGGTGGTATGTGCCTGTGGTCCCAGCTATTCGGGAGGCTGAGGTGGAACGGTCACTTGAGCCTTGGAAGTCAAGGCTACAGTGAGCCATGATTGCACCACCGCACTCCAGTCTGGATGACAGCTCACTCCCAAAAACAAAAAAACAATTTCTTTGACCATCATTCAGATCATGGATTTAAGTTTCTACATTCCCAAATGCATGTGATGTCATTATAAATTTTATGGTAAACTAAAAAAATAATCTGAGTTTTGAAAATGTTTATTTGGAATGTGTGGGCTGGGGCCAACATGAATTAGATTGGATCAAGTTTGGTAGCTCTTTTTGAAAGAGAAGGAAGTTTGGAGAGCAATGTTAACTGAACTGCATTTGGTACAGAGAGCTGTTCAGAAATGTTTTGCTACATTTCACTGAAATCTGCATACCTGTGGCTACATTATTTTCTTCCCAAGCTGCTGTAGTTAGGAGCAGTTATACTTTTGGCCAGTGGACCCTAAACCTGGACTCTTACGGGTTGCTGAATTTGAACCAGATTTTCAGTTCATTGCATAATGTATTTTTTTCTTTAATTATAAGGAGGCAGGATTAACCAGTCTTGGGAAGTAGAAGGTTGAGTTGTACCTTGATGAAGTTGAGTTCAAGCTCTATTTGGTTGTGGTCCTCTCTCTCCTGCTCCAGCCATGATGTGCCCCCCCACCCCTCACTCACACACCCCACAGCTGTCTGTGTCCTTCTGGGTTCTGTAACTGTGAGGGTCCTAGTAGTAGCTGTGAATGAAAAGTGTTCAGGGACTGTCTTCTCCTTGTCTTTGGTGCCTGGGACAAAACCTGTATTTTCTAAGTGGTTTTACTTTTGTGTTCTCCGAACAGGCATTTATGTATTTATTTATTTTGTTTTTGAACCACAGACGTTGAGTTTATAGACGTAAACCACTACATCCAGCCTGGAACAGGCATTTTAAAATGTGTTCTGGAGGTTTTATGGCTCACGCCTGTAATCCCAGCACTTTGGGAGGCTGAGGCGGGTAGATCATGAAGTCGGGAGATCGAGACCATCCTGGCTAACACAGTGAAACCCTGTCTCTATTAAAAATATAAAAAATTAGCCAGATGTGGTAGTGCACACCTGTAGTCCCAGCTACTTAGGAGGCTGAGGCAGGAGAATCGCTTGAACCCTGGAGGTGGAGGTTGCAGTGAGCTGAGATCACACTGCTGCATTCCAGCCTGGGCGACAGAGTGAGACTCTATCTCAAAAAAAAAAAAAAAAGAAGAAAAAAGAATGAATGTACCAGTCTTCTGAACATGGTGCCATGGGTATGTGTGTGTGGTGGTTGCTACTGGACTCAGGGTGGGGTATCTCGAACCACATGGTGGGTGGCCAGTGAGGTCCCTCAGGGGCAGAGCCACCTGCGTTTAGGGGTATCATCTAGGGGCTGGAGATGAAATTTTTATCTGTGGGAAGCTAAGCAGCCCATGTAATAACAGTGATGATCAGTGTTGGGGCACCCAAGGTTAGTGCTGTTATCACTTTTTTACACATACATGAAATGGAGGCTCAGAGAGATAGTTAAGATATTTGTTCAGGGACACATGGGTAGTAAGTGACAGAGTCAGGGTTTGAACCCAGGTCAGTCTTGGTGTGTTGTGTATAGATTCAGACACACCCCCGACCAAGTCATCAAGAATGTCTTCTCATTGACTGCGTATCAAGGGTGGGTAGGGTGGACTCTACAGGCTGTCTGAGGGGTGTTGGTAGTCAGGGAAGGTGTCAGTGGAAATGGAGTATCTATGTATGTGTGCGTGTAGGTATGTGTGATTTACGTTCAGTAAACTTTACTCAAGAAGGGGGTCTTAGGGGCTTTATTATATAGGCAGTGGGAATCAAAGGCTTTTAAGCAGAAGAGAAAGGTGAGACCACATCTAGGTTTCGGGAAGGTTTTTTTAGAATGGGAAGAAAAGGGTAGAGATTAGATGCAGTAGCTGCTGCTCCTTCTTAGAGTCTTTGCACATGGGGTTCCCACTTCCTGGAATGTTCTTTGTCTTCAGGTCATAGCACAAAAGCCCACCCTCAGTGGTCACTGATGTTGCTCTCTGCCCTGAAGTAGCCCTCTGCTGTGTCTGAAGTCATCATGTTCCCATGTGGATTTTAGTGTGTATCTCCAAACCCCATTAGAGTGTCACTGTCATGCACACGCACTCAGCAGAGTGCAGGGCCCCAAAAGGCCTCGGTGAACTGTGGAGAAATGAGCCCTGAAGTGGCAGGTGGTGAGATCGAGCCTGTCTGCTGGTAACCGTGTTGGGAAGGGGTGGCAGGGGGAGAGGGGAACCAAGGGCATTTCTTTTAGGTGTTTGATTTCGTTTGACCAGATGAATGCTGCCCTTGATTGATACTCACGAGTGTGTTCGTTGGGGGCCGCCGCGCTTTTCTAAACAGCCAGGATGCTTGCCAGACTCCCTGACCATGCTGCAGCCCAGTGTCTTGGCTGACGCAGTGGCGTGGTTTTGCTTAGCTTGAATTGCTTTTCCTTTTCTGTTGGGCAAGTTCTCTTTTGTTAGTGATCATTTCCCTCTTTTAAATCTCCTAGCATAGTTCCTGGTCTTCTTTTTCTTGTTTTTCTCTTGCCTAATGCTTTCTTTTTCTGTGTTAATTCTGGGAAAAGGGAAATCACCTTGAGGATGCTTGGCTAAAACTACAGAGCGAGGGGTGGTTGTTTGGAAAGTCAAGCATGAGCCTCCTGGCTTGGGGCATTGGTCCAATCAAGAAGACCTTGATGTTTCTTTGTGTTGGGGGTGTGGGGTGAAGCGAGGTGGCTGGTGGCTCTACAGTGGCCCTGCGGTGGACATCAGTCCTGCAGTCAGCAAGGGATGGGCAGGGTGGGCGTGGGAGGGTGGAGAATCACTATAGTCGGAGGTGAGACTGTGGAGAACCTGAGTTTGCTCAGTGATTCCTGGGTGGGGAGGGATTAGGCACCTGGGAGACTTTTCAGATTCCTAGGAATCAGACCTTACCCCTCCCTCTGAATATAATGTGGTGAAGGCAAACAGAAGCTTAAAAACCAGCTGGAGCTGGATGACACGTGAATGTGTCTGTGTGTATGTCTGTTGGAGGGGCTGTTCTTTGTCCTGTTTTCCTTATGTTTGGCAAATGTTTCAGTACCAAGTGGGTCCTTCTCAGGAGTGGCCGAGGGCTGGTGGCAGTGTGTTCGGTTGCACCTAGGTGCTGTAAAGGTGACCCTCCTGGACCTGGACCTGGCCCTGGCCCTGCATATGGAGAGAAGTGAGGCCAGTGGGGGGCCACAACAGAGCCTTGGAGTTTGCCCATCTGCTGCCCTCGTGGGCAGAATGTGGAGCCCATCAGGAATGGCTTGTGGGAGACAGCCAGTCTCTGGGGTGAGTACCCCATCCAGAGAGGTGCACAGCTGATGGAGTCTCTCTCTGTCGCCGAAGCTGGACTGCTGGAGTGCAGTGATGCGATCTTGGCTCACTGCAACCTCTGCCTCCTGGGTTTAAGCGATTCTCCTGCCTCAGCCCCCAAATAGCTGGGATTACAGGCATGTGGCACCACTCCTGCCTGAGTTTTGTATTTTTAGCAGAGATGGGGTTTCACAAGTTGGCCAGGCTGGTCTCGAACCCCTGACCTCAAGTGATCCTCTCACCTTGGCCTCCCAAAGTGCTGGGATTACAGGTATGAGCCACTGTGCCCAGCCCATACACACTTCCTGATTTCATTTTCTTTCTTTTTTTTTTTTTTTGTGATGAAGTCTCGCTCTGTTGCCCAGGCTGGAATGCAGTGGTGCAATCTCGGCTCACTGCAAGCTCTGCCTCCTGGGTTCATGCCATTCTCCTGCCTCAACCTCCCAAGTAGCTGGGACTACAGGCGCCTGCAACCACGCCCGGCTAATTTTTTGTATTTTTAGTAGAGATGGAGTTTCACCGTGTTAGCCAGAATGGTCTCGATCTCCTGACCTCATGATCTGCCTGCCTCGGCCTCCCAAAGTGCTGGGATTACAGGCGAGAGCCACCGCACCTGGCCTGATTTCATTTTTTGTAGAAAGCAGCTGGCTTTCCTGACCTTTGGTTACCAAACAGGACAAGCAAATCTACATATATCCATCTCTAGGGTTTAGTTTAGAACAAGAAAAACTAGAGGTGGAGCCCACTTTTGTTTTCCAGCCTCTCCCCAGCTGCTTTTTCCAGGTAAGTAGTTGCCTCTTTTGGGGTCTCACCGTTACTGAGCTGGGTGTTGATGTGCTGAGAAGGAAGACCTGTGCTCTCTGTCTTGGAGATGTTTTCTGCCCTCCTGGTGTTAAGATAATCTTGTAAGTGTCAAAGGCCACAGCTCTGCAGCCTTTTGGCATAGGTGAGGTAAGAGAAATTTCATTTTCATTTCCTTCTGGTTTACCCTGCTCCTTATTCCCAGATGCCCTGAAACACCGATTAAAGGGAGTAGTTTTTAGCCCAGGAACCTTTGCAGCAGGTGTAGTCAACCTGCTGGCCTGGGTCAGGCAGTGCAGATCACAGTCATGCTTTTCTCCTGGCCATGTGGGTTTTCACCTCATCTCTAGATCTAGTTTGGGGAGATGTAAGATAGGACCAGTGTTTTACTAGGTTCACGTATCAACGTCAGGGTAGCTTCAGGGAGGCCTGGGACTTAGAGCATTTGTTTCAGGTGGGAAATTGAGAATTCTGAATTCCGTACTCTTATTAACTTGTCCTGGTCTTTAAACAAATTATATAGTTGTTTCTTTTTGTTGAGGGCAGGAAGAATTTTATTTAGGAAGTGCTAAGTACTAGGCTGTGTATGGTGGTGGCTCACACCTGTAATCCCAGCACTTTGGGAGGCTGGGACAGGCAGATAACTTGAGTTCAGGAGTTCGAGACTAGCCTGGGCAACATGATGAAACTCCGTCTGTACAAAAAAACATAAAAATTAGCCAGGCGTGGTGGTGCACACCTGTGGTCCCAGCTACTCAGGAGGCTGACGTGGGAGGATTGCTTGAGCCCAGGAGGCTGAGGCTGCAGTGAGCCAAGACTGCATCATTGCACTCCTGCCTTGGTGACAGAACCAGATCCTGTCTCAAAAAAAAAAAAAAAAAAAAAAAAGTGCTAAGTGCTGTACTCATAGCCTGTGCATAGCTTCTTCAGCCCAGGTTTACACTAGATTATTTCCTGACCTGACATGACATCTGATCAGTGGTCATTAAGTGTCTGTCTCATGAGATGGGGACTGACCACCAATCAGTTAACTGAAGAACAAAGACAAAGATTCTTAAAAAACAATACATAGTTTAGGGATGTAAAAAAATGATAGGCATGATAGTGTGCTCCTATAGTCCCAGCTACTCAGGAGGCTGAGGTGGGAGGATGACTTGAGCCCAGGAGTTTAAGACCAGCCTGGGCAACATAGCAAGACCCTATCTCTTAAAAACAAAAAATTGATATATTCTCATATGTCAATCTTTTATTGTCCTTTTCTTTTACTTTCAGTTTACTAATGAGAACTGCTAGTTATTTTTTTGCATGTGCCACACCGATAATTGATTGTCTTCAGTATCTGTTTTTTCTTTTTTCTTTTTGAGACAGAGTCTTGCTCTATTACCCAGGCTGGAGTACAGTGGTACAAGCTCGGCTCACTACAACCTCCGCCTCCTGGGTTCAAGTGATCCTCCTGCCTCAGCCTCCCAAGTAGCTGGGATTACAAATGTGTGCCATCATACCCAGCTAGTTTTTTTTTTTCTTTTTCTTTTCTTTTTTTTTTTGAGATGGAGTCTCGCTTTGTTGCCCAGACTGGAGTGCAGTGGCATAATCTCGACTCACTGCAGCCTCCACCTCCTGGATTTGAGCAATTCTCTTGCCTCAGCCTAAGTAACTGAGACTACAGGCATGCGCCACCACACCCGGCTGATTTTTGTATTTTCAATAGAGACGGGGTTTCACCATGTTGGCCAGGCTGTTCTCGAACTCCTGACTTCAGGTGATCCACCCCCCCCTCAGCTTCCCAAAGTGCTGGAATTATAGTTGTGAGCCACTGTGCCCGGCCTAATTTTTGTATTTTTAGTAGAGATGGGGTTTCACCATGTTGCCCAGGCTGGTCTTGAATTCGTGACCTCAAGTGATCTGCCTGCCTCAGCCTCCCAAAGTGCTGGGATTACAGGCGTGAGCCACTGCGCCCAGCCTTGTTGTTTCTTTTCTGAGGCAGGGTCTCTCTGTTGCCCAGGCTGGAGTGTCGTGGTGCGATCATGCAGCCTTGACCTCCTAATGACCATGACAAGCTAGTGTTTTTTATTTTTAGTAGCGACAAGGTCCTGCCATGTTGCCCAGGCTGGTCTTGAACTCCTGGGCTCAAGCAGTCCTCTTGCCTTGGCCTCTCAAAGTGCTGGGATTATAGACATGGGTCACTGTGCCTGGCCATTAATTAATTTAATTAATTTTCTTGGTGACAATTGAGAACTTAGAAGCAACATGAATGTGGAATTACAAATTTTACGAATTTTCACCCAATCCTCTATACTTGTTTTGCCATAGCTGTAATTTGGTTAGCAGGTGGTATCTTTCTTTTTCTGTTTCTGTTTCTTTTTTTTTTTTTTTTTAACAACTTGTTTTAATAGAAACTTGTTAATAGTGTTTGTTTTCTGTTTGTTTGTTTTTTTGAGACGTAGTCTCGCTGTCTCCCAGGGTGGAGTGCAGTGGTGTGATCTCGACTCACTGCAAGCTCCGCCTCCCGGGTTCACACCATTCTCCTGCCTCAGCCTCCCGAGTAGCTGGGACTACAGGCGCCTGCCACCTCGCCCGGCTAATTTTTTTTGTGTGTGTTTTTCAGTAGGGACGGGGTTTCACTGTATTAGCCAGGATGGTTTCGATCTTCTGACCTCATGATCCGCCCACCTCGGCCTCCCAAATGCTAGGATTACAGGCTTGAGCCACTGCGCCAGGCATTATTAATAGTTCTAATAGAAACAATGATGCACTTATTTCATGGGTTTATCTAGTTAAGTGTGTGTATATATATTTATACTATATGTGCATTATATGTATGTATGTTTGTGTAATAAATGTGTGTATGTAAATTTACAATAACAAGTACAGTTGGTGTAAGCAGGGGTTTGCAGGCAGACGTGTTTCAGCACACTGGGCAACATATGAGTCTGTCACATGTGGTCAGGACGCCAGGGGGGATCCATTAATCCATTAATAATTTAGGGATTTTGTCCTCAGGAATCCTAAAGGATTCCTGCCTAGAGGAGGCAATGTCTGTATTTAAATAACTATAACCCAAGTTGGAAAGCGGCAGGTGCCTTAAGAGAGAGCATATACTCCCAGAAGGAAGAGGCCAGAGAATTCATAGAGAAGGAGGTATTTGACCTGGGCCAATTACTTCTTTGTTTTTTGAGTGTTTTTATATTTAGTTAAATATGTATTTCTTTTTTCTTTTTTTTTTTTTTGTTGAGACAGAGTTTCACTCTTTTTGCCTAGGCTGGAGTGCAATGGTGCGATCTCAGCTCACCGCAACCTCCGCCTCCCAGGTTCAAGCGATTCTCCTGCCTCAGCCTCTCGAGTAGCTGGGATAACAGGAACATGCCACCATGCCTGGCTAATTTTTGTATTTTTAGTAGAGACGGGGTTTCACCGTGTTGGCCAGGCTGGTCTTGAACTCCCAACCTCAGGTGATCCACCCGCCTCGGCCTCCCAAAGTGCTTGAATTACAGGCGTGAGCCACCGTGCCCGGCTCTTTTTTCTTTTCTTAAGAAAAACTCCTAGGCTGGCATGCAGTGGCATAATCTCGGCTCACTGCAACCTCCGCCTCCCGTGTTCAAGCGATTCTCGTGCCTCAGCCTCTTGAGTAGCTGGGATTACAGACGCCTGCTACCATGCCTGGCTAATTTTTGTATTTTTAGTAGAGATGGGGTTTCACCATGTTGACCAGGCTCAAACTCCCGAACTCAGGTGATCCACCTGCCTCGGCCTCCCAAAGTGCTAGCATTACAGGCGTGAGCCACTGCACCTGGCCAGATATCTCTATTTCCATAAATCTATAAATAAAAACACAAACAGATGAACCATCATTGGGCCTTGGGCAGTGGTATGGACACTTGAATTGTTTTCGAAGTTTCTGTGTCTTTGAGCCTGTACAAGTGCTGGCTGTTTCTCCTAAGCAATGGAGCGTTGAAGTACCCCTGTCGTCTGTGCTATATTGCAGGGGGATTGGTCAACAGAATGCATTCCTTTCTGTCACAGTTCGTTATACTGGTCAAAGTTCTGTGGTCGCCAGCTAACCTGAGCATCATCAGTTCCTTGGAAGACTTTGGGTGGGGTAGCCTCATAGACTCATAGGAAACCTGAAAAGAAGCCAGAGGAGAAACCACTGTTTTGAAGGAGTAGGGAGATTTCCCAAAGCCCAGCTGGAATGCTGTTGCCTGGAGGAGGAACCAGTTAAGGGGCAGGGACCAGCCTTTTTGGAAATGCTTTGTAGAATCCCCTAGGGAAGAGGAAATACATAAATCAAGGGCCAGGATGCGAACATACTTTTGAATATGTCTCAGATCTGAGTCCACCTGAATGTCTGCAGGCGGAAAAGCATAGCACATCATTCATAGGAACTCCAGAAATGTTGCCCGACTGCCTCCCACAACTTACCATCAGTGCGGGCATGGAAGCCTTCCTGCTTTCAGCTCTGTGTGGGTGGGTGAATGTGAGTGAGGAGAAACACTGTCATTTTATGGTGAAGAGCCCAGCTGTGCATTCATTCAGCAGGATGAGGGTGGACTTTTGGCTCTGCCACTAACACAGTGCGGGCCCTTTGCTCTTCTTGTGTTGTGTGTAAACAAAGACTGTGACATTTTCTGTTAGATTTCTCAGCGTTATAGGTTATTGCTTTTGTTACTGTGTGCTCATGCCAAGAGAAACAGAAGATGTATAAACAGCTAGGTGCTAATCAACTTTTGACTGCTTGTTGTAGCAGAGCCTTCCACAACTTTCTCCTGACCCTCACAAACATGCATGTTTTTAAAAAAGGGAGGAACCTGCTGTAGGCATTATTCAGCAGCTTGCCATTTTCACTTCTCTTGAGCTTACACACTTCTGAATTTAAGCTCTTTTGATAACAAATAATTGAAAAAAGTGCATGGCAGGTTGTAGGTGCTCATTGTGGCATGAATGAATGAATGAGCCAGTAAGTGACTGTTGTCCTGTGTATCTCTCTCCAGGTCAGTAGTTTTTAGTAGTTACGCCACACTGAATTGCTCTAGTCTTTTGGCAGACTTGTACTAGCAGTGTATGAGTACCCCTGTATTAGTTTGTTCTCACACTGCTGTAAAGAACTACCTGAGACTGGGTAATTTATGAAGAAAAGAGGTTTAATTGACTCAGTTTCACAGGCTTGGCAGGAAGCATGGCTGGGAGGCCTCAGGAAACTACAATCATGGTGGAAAGTGAAGGGGAAGCAAGCATGTCTTACCATGGCAGAGCAGGAGAGAGACAGAGAGTGTGAGGGAGAACGTGCCATACACTTCAGCTCTCCGAGAACACACTTACTATCATGAAAAGAATAGGGGAGAAATCCGCCCCCATGATCCAGTCATCTCCCATCAGGCCCCTCCCCTGACACATGGGGCTTACCGTTTGCCATGAGATTTGAATGAGAACACAGAGCCTGAACACCTTTTACTGGGCATTTCCACCAGTGCTAGATGTTGTGTTGTTTTTGCTAATCTGATGACTGAAAATGGTATTCCAGTCTTAATTATTTTTAACTAAACTTTTTTTTTCACCACTTTATTTTAATTTGTGTTTTCCTGAGTACTGGTGAGGTTGAGCATCATTTCACATGTTTATTGATCATTTGTATTTTTTCTTCTATGAATTCCATACCCATATCCTTTCTCCGTTTTTTCGTCTACTGGATTGTTTTGAATTTTTAGGAGCTCTTTGTATATTAGAGCTATAAATTATTTGTTGTGTGCATTGCAAATGCATCCCCAGCTATTGTTTCTATAATTTGTTTTTACATTGTTTAGGTGTGTTTTGCCATAAAATTTTAAGATTTTTATGCGAATTTCTATTTCTTTTTCTTTGTAAAAATGTTTCTTCTTCCATTCATGGTGTAAAGTTACAGATCAGTCTCATATGAATGTAATATGTGTTAGTGCATATATATGTTTATATATATTTGCAACATTTTAAAGTATGTTTCTAAATCAAATAATAATTTGAATACAGTAGTGTATTGAAAGATTACTTTTTCAGGACCAAAAAAGGTTTACTCTAGCAATGCAAGGATAGCATAACATGAGGTATTGTGTTGGCTAGAGAAACTTCTGGCTCAGGGATTAGAGCATGGTTTGCCCCAGCCTTGTCATTTACTAATTCTCTGACATTAGCCAAATTAGTTAATCTCCCTGAGCTTCAGTCTCCTCATCTATAAAATTAGCAGGACGATTACAGTACAGCTGTATAGGGTTGATGGAAGGACGAAATGGGGTATCTGTGAAATGATTAGACCTGGGCTTGGTGCATAGTAAGTGCTCAGTTAATGTTATACATCGCAATTCACTGTATCACATTAAAAAGAAAACCCATGTGGTTAGATTAATATATTTAAAAGGCATGTAATACAATTCTGCCACTAATCTTAATACAAATCTAAAACAGTCATAGAATCTACATAAATATAGAAATAGGTGCCAACACCCAGCAGCAAGCCTATTAAGTGGCCATTCTATGACACTCCAGGCATGACAGGGAGACCTGCATTTAGCACTGTTGCCCCAAATCTGTGAACCCCTAGATAATCCTGTGGACTTGTCAGGCTTGTGGGGACAGGAGCCAGTCTGTCACCTGGGCTGACTAGTGTTGCCTCTGCTCCGTCTGGAGCAAGTGTGCATTAAGGCCTATACTTCCCAGTGGCCTTTCACCAGGGTGTAGCTTCTGGCCTTGCCGTACAGGAACCAGGAATTCCTGGGGTTGGGCCGGGAAGAGGATTATTAAAGTGATAAGCCTGGAGGCATTTTGAGAACTGCCTGTAACATTTAGAGTGAGGAGGGTCAGCAGTGGGTGGGTTAGCCTGGCAGGTGCCAATGTTCTGTACTCCCTCTAGGCGAAGAATTAGCACAGGCATAGTTTTTTAGCCACCTTTTCCTTTCCTACATGCAAAATAAGATGACTGCAGATGGTTGGGCGGGGGTGGGGAGGCCTCAATGCTTTGAACCCTGTAGGGTTTCAGCTCAGATTGGACCTTCCAGACTGGCCTGGAAAGCCATGGGGGGCCAGGGTGTCTCAGCATTGGCCCGCTTTTGGCCTGGTGTTTGTTGAACATCTATCAGTGAGTCTTTTTCTTGTGTCTGTCTTACAGCATTTCTCTCATCTACCTGTAGTTTAGAAATGTTTTCTTAGGTAACTTAAAATTCGTGTCAAACAAGAGGTGATGGATATATACGTTTTGGAGCATACTGATACATACCTGGGAGCCAACCTCCTAGCTGGAGAACTAAACCACTGTGCACCACAGGGAAGTACCCGGTGGGTGCTCCCTGCCAGGAGCAACTGGGAACTGTGCAACTGGGAATCTCTGCTTCTAGTTATCCACCATCCAGTGCACCATGACTAGGGGTAAAGGCATTCCAGAATAGTTCATCATTCCTGCACTTTTTTTTTTTTTTTTAAAGCATATTGACAAGGCTCTGGTTAGAAAAAGGAAAAAAGAAAAGAGTACTTATATACATGTATCTGTAAATAATATATACTATTTTTGTTTATGAAGTTTATAAAAAGAGACTCATAAGTAGTCTGCAGATTTCATTTTCATTCATTTTTGCCACTGGATAATTTTTCATTGTGTGCACGCTATATATATATATATTTATGTATTTATATTTGTATATTTTATTTATTTTTGTAGAGACAGGGTTTTGCCCAAACTCCTGAGCTCAAGCAATTTTCCTGCCTCAGCCTCCCAAAGTGCTGGGATTATAGGTGTAAGCCACCATGCCCTGCCCCCTTTCTACCTTTTAATAGATATATTTTAGTTTTATTTTTCTTATGAGTAAACCACAAGAATGGGGACTTCGTCTAGTGGATTTCTGTATCTTGTAAAAGCACTAAAACTTTTGTTGAATATGATGGGAGCTTCCTCAATGCTAATAATTGAGTAGTGGCATTGGGTTTAAGGGAGTCAGTAGGTTAAACTGATACTGTTGGAAGAGAGGGTGATGTGAGTGTCAGAACAAGACCAAAATGCCACCCTCGTTACAATATAGAGGAAGTGGTGGACTAGAGCTCATCTGCGGTGCAGGCAGGTGGGCTTGCTGACTCTCCCTGACCCACATTCTAGGCCCTGGCACAGTCTACTCAAAGGTCAGCTGGGTCTGCAGAGGAGATACACTTGCTCCAGCTGGCTGCCTTGCATCAGTCTGGGTGGAGAGTAAAGGAAAAGAGGCCTAATTCCCAATGCTTAAGATCTTTTTTTTTCTTCTTCTTTTTTTTTGAGATCTCACTGTGTTGCCCAGGCTGGAGTGCAGTGGCACGACCTAAACTCACTGCAACCCCCACCTCCCAGGTTCAAGCAGTTATGGTGGCTCAGCCTTCCGAATAGCTGGGATTACAGGCACACACCACCATGCCTGGCTAATTTTTGTATTTTTAGTAGAAGCAAAGTTTCACCATGTTGGCCATGGCTGGTGCTAATGATTTTTTAATGGATGGTCTCTACCCAAACAAGAAGCCTGTCCATGGTACCTGCCTTCTGCCCCTACTCACCAGGAAGAGCACTCTCCTCTCCCATTCTCCGGTGGGGAGGAGTTAGGCGTGGCTTAGACCAGGAGCATTGAGGGAACGGAAATCAGTGGCAAAGGGGAGCTGGCATCCTTCCCTGCTACTTAGAAGTAGATCGTATCCAATTAACAGGTGAATGCTCTGGGTATGGCACCTGCTATCTGGTGCTCATGGGAAAGGGCTATGGGGAGATAGATGGTTCAGGTGCCAGCCCCTTGGTGGAACTGGCTGTTGTTTTTCATTGTACCTAGTCATGGTGCACTGAATGGTGGATAACTGGAAGCAAAGTCGACATAGGAATTCGGAGGGAAGGAGATATACATAGATTTCAGGACAACAGTGAGCTGCCAGGCACCAGGCCAGGTGTTTTACCTCATTTAATCCTCTTGGTAACCTGTGAGGCGGGAGATACTGATACTTTTTATACAGTTGAGGAAACTGAGGCTCTGAGATAAATTGACTTTTGTGATTCACAGCTCGTGGGCTGTGAGCTGGCATTTGTATTAGGCTACAAGTTGAGGCTACGCTTCCGTTCTTGATACTTGGCATCCACACCTGAGCTGTGTGTCCCCAAGGGTGAGGCTGCCATTTCTCTCATGGGCTCTTGTCTTTTCCTTATTTAACATATGCTGTGCCCCTAGACGCTAAGGCCTGTGCTAGGTGCCAAGGAAATAAGGGCAATGAGGGATGATGGAGACAGGAGTGGGGGATAGGCACAGACCTAAGACTGGAGTCTAATAGGCCTGTTTCTGTGTCAGTTACAGGGGAGAGCAGCCAACCCACTCTGAGTTTATAGGGCAGGGGGCCATGCCTGGCACACGTGTGGGGCATGCCACACCTGGGTGGAGACAGACAGGCATGTTGGCTGGAGAGCTTGCCTGCGAGCTTTGCAGATATCAAATGTGTAAGTTCCAAAGTGTATATGTAGAGTTTCTGATTGAATGAAACATTTGAAAAATGAATGGGGAAGGCATCTGGAGTCTTTTTCCCAACGTGAAGTTAAAGGAGGAAGCTTCAGCGGAGCCTTGTTGACAAAAACAGTGTGGTACGGATTCCCAGTTGCATAATTCAGAGCACTGGGGAAGTTTTGACCTGTGTTTTGCAAGACGCTGGTCAATTCCTGAGCAAGTGGAAATAATGAAGTTGCTCAGGAGGGATTGCCTTGGGGGCGAGACCTGTGACAGAGTCTGTCATTTTTAACCTTCTCTTCTGGAAATACTTTTTACAGTGTCTTCTGCCTTTTTCCTTTTTAAAGATTGTTTTAAAAACACCACTTCTGGCTTTCTTTCCTTATCTTTCAGTAATTTGTTGCAGGGCATTTTGGATAGGAATATTTCACAGACGTTCTTGTTCGAGCTGACGGTCATGTCCCAGATGTGTTTGCTGCAGTATGACTGCCCCGTCAAAGGTCTTACTTCCGTATTGACCCCAGCCATAAAAGTCATCATAAATCTGGTTCATAATGAACAATCCTTGCATGCTGTTCATAATTAGAAAATCCAGGTGTGTGCTTTTATTTCTAGAATTTTGTCCTGTGTGAAATGTAGGAAGATACTGTTACAAAGAAGCACATTCAAAGCCCTTTAAAAGCATGGTTGAACTGGGTGCAGTGGCATGCATCTGTAATCCAGGTACACAGGAGGCTGAGGCGGAGCATGACTTCAGCCCAGCAGTTGAAGTCCAGCCTGGGCAACATAAGAAAAAAAAAAAAAAAAGTAAAAACATGGCTGGCTTTTCTTAGAGTGAGGCAGTAGACTGTGTGCTTCCAGGCATGGTCTCCAGGTCAGAAAGCCCAGAGGTGGAATTCTCCTTTGGGCACATCCTGGTGCAGAGCTACAGTTTCACGTTTCCTAGTGCACAGTTCTGATCATATCTTTTTTTTCTAGATATATAAGGAGCTATTTTTGTAAAATGGTGGTGGTTTTAAGTATTTTTATCATATGGTGGTTTGTAATGCCACCTCCTTTTTATTGTTTTTAGCTTAGCCTTAGCCTGCAGACCCTCAGAAACCTCTCAGTGGTGAGAGGCACTGCAGGGGTAGGCTGGAGCAGAGAGGGCTGTGGAGAGCCTGGGGGCAGGGCAGGGTGGTGCAGGGAGCCTGGGTCGCTGTCTGATTGCACAGCTGTGGGTGGCGTGGGGTGGCTGCAGGCCAGCCTCACATCTTATGGTCAGCACTGCTTGTTACCACAAGCACTCCATATCTGGTGGTGCACTGCCATGGAGCACCTCAGGTGACTTCAGCTTACATAGGACCCTGCCTTCATTTCCAGGTGCTTGCTTACTTCAATATTTTAACAAATCATTTGATTTCTTTAGGCTTCGTCTTCCTTGGCTAAATTTTAAAAGGAAGACCACATTGTCACTGACTCCTTTTTGCAAAGGACATAATGAATATTTGTTAAACTTTTGTATTATCATGTCTGTAGTAAACTTTTTATTTTGCAAGAATTCTATATGTGCAGAAATGTTGCAAAACTAATAGAGAGAGTTCCTGTCTACTTTTTACCTGGCTTTCTCTAATGTTAACATTTTATGTCGCCACAGCTCATTTTTTGAAATTAAGAAATTAACATTGATGCAGTGTTACTAAATAAACTATGGACTTTCTTTGGATTTCACCAGCTTTCCCACTGATGTTTTCTTGCGGTTCTAGGATCCCACCCAGGTCCTTGATGATTTTTCCTGGTATTAGATTGGCAGATGAATTTGGGGAGAGTCCCACAGAGGTGAAGTGCCCTTCTCATTACGTCATCTTGGGAGGCACCTGATACTGCCATGACTCATCAGTGTGATGTTAACCTTGCGGGTTTACTGTAGTCGGTCTCAGTTTTAAGTGTGGTTCAGGTGTGCTGGTTCCCCACAAGGTTGCTGATCTCTTCAGGCCAGGGCCCTGCTCTGCTTGCTTTGTGCCTCTTCCCAGCCTGAGGACTTGGGCTGTGGGTGCCAGTGTCGACAGGGGCACGCCAGGCCAGGTGGAGATGCATTTGTGTTTTGTGGTTCTTTGAGCATTCTATAGTTTTCACATCATAGGTGAAACAGGATTGGCCATGTGTTGATAACTGTTGAAATGGGGGATCATTCTAGTTTCTTTTCTTTTTTTTTTTAAGGGCCAGCATCTCACCCTGTCACGCAGGCTAGAGTGCAGTGGTGGGATCCTGATCCATGGCAGCCTCACCCTCCTGAGTAAGCTGGGACCACAGCAATGCACTATCTTGCCCAGCTAATTTTTAAAAAATTTTCAGAGGGATGGGTTCTCTCCGTGTTGCCCAGGCTGGTCTCGAACACATGGACTCAAGTGGTCCTCCTGCCTTGGCTTCTCAAAGTGCTGGGATTAAAGACTTGAGCCACTGTGCCTTACCCAGTTTTTACTTTCTACATGTTTGACATTTTCCATTAAAAAAGAAAAAGAGAAAACTATTTCCAATCTACAGCGATAATCAATCCCATGTTGCTTGGATGATGCAGGTGTTACAATGGTCATAGTTGCCAGAGTTATTGAGGTGGGAGGATTACTCATCTTAAATGTATTTGGTTCTTCCCCAAGGCCTCCATAAGAAGAAAAACTTGAGGCCGGGCACGGTGGCTCAAACCTGTAATCCCAGCACTTTGGGAGGCCGAGACAGGCGGATCATGAGGTCGGGAGATCGAGACCGTCCTGGCTAACACGGTGAAACCCTGTCTCTACTAAAAAATACAAAAAACTAGCCGGGCGAGGTGGCGGGCGCCTGTAGTCCCAGCTACTCGGGAGGCTGAGGCAGGAGAATGGCGTAAACCCGGGAGGCGGAGCTTGCAGTGAGCTGAGATCTGGCCACTGCACTCCAACCTGGGCGACAGAGCTAGACTCCATCTAAAAAAAAAAAGAAGAAGAAGAAAAACTTGAATCTAAACCAGTGTTAAGTGGTACTGCTAATAACAGTGTAATAATAATACTCCTTAATATCTTTCAGGGAGAAAAATCATTGGTGTGCCATCAGAAAAGAATTCCAATTGAAATGAAGTTACAGATTAGTTGGAATACATTTATAGAATACAAAGACAGAAAGTGTGCCATGTAATGTCACAATCATTTGTTGAAAAGAAATTTGTAAAATGAGATACACTTTAAAGTTTATGGTTGGTATTCTATTTATCATTATCTCCATATTTCAAACTGAGAATGGAAGCTTTTAGAAGTTAGTGACCATGTCTTTTAAGTTGTATTTATGTAACACTTGCCAGGGCCTAGAGGCTTTAAGATGTATACTTACTACATGGCTGTATTAGTCAGAGCCAATAGGGTGGATGGATGGATGTAGATAGATAAGAAGCAATTTGTTAGGAAAATTGGCTCACATGGTTTTGGAGTCTGAGAAATTCTGTGACAGGCTGCCTGCAAGCTGGAGACCCTGGGATGCCGGTAGTGTGGCTCAGTCCTCTTTTGAGGGCCCCAGAACCAGAGAAGCCAATCATGTAGCTCTCAGTCCAGTGCTGAATGCCTAAGAACCCAGGGGCCGCTGGTGTAAGTCCTGGGGTCCAAAGGCTGGCAAGCTTGGGGTTCTGTGGTCCAAGGAAGGAGGTGAGTGCATCCCAGGTCCAGGACATTGATAGACACATTTGCCCTTTTCTTTTTTTGTTCTCTTCAGGCCCCCTGGCAGATTGGATGGTGCCTGCCCTTATTGATGGTGGCTCTTCCCTACCTCATCCACTCTACACCCATGTGCCAGTCTCTTCTGGAAACAGCTTCATGGACACACACCAAAATCAGACTTTACTAGGTTTCTAGGTTTTCCTAGGTATTCCAGTCGAGTTGACACCTAAAACTCTAAAACTAACCATGACACACGCCAAGTGTTGAAAATCTTGAATAAGGGTTCAAATGCTACCTATTTCTTTTCCCATCTTAACCATTTTCTTTTTCCCCAGCACTGATCCAAAATATAGAAGGAGAAGGGAGAAGATAATGGTAGCACTCTGGAGTGCTTGGCACCACGATTTCATTTTCTTAACGTATTTATACCCCTCCTGGTTTCTCCAAGGGTTTGAGTTGGTTATTAGGGACTATGAAAAAAAAGGTGGCAGACTTGAACTCTTCCTTTGCCTTCCCCAAAGCAACAACAGTGAAACAGATGTTTAGTTCTGGGAAGAGCTGCTGCAATCACCCATAGCTCTCTTGCGGTGTCATGCTGTTTGTGGAGGTCCATGACACACTCTGCCGTCAGAGGGAGCCAGGGTTGCAGCTTCCCACGCCGCCATTGCTGTGCAACTGTGAGCCGAAACCTGTAGTTTTCTCATCTGGAAACTGGCGCAGTACTCCCACCTTGCAAGGCTATCATGAGTGTATCATTGTATGTAAAGATCTGGGAAGTGTGTATCAAATGTCATAAAATATGCACTCAGTAGAGTACCTGATTTTGATCATCTATTTGCAGGGTTTCTTTTCTTTCTTTTTTTTCTTTCTTTTCTTTCCTTTCTTTCCTTTCTTTTCTTTCTTCTTTTTTATTTGACGGAGTCTCGCTCTGTTACCCAGGCTGGAGTGCAGTGGCGCAATCTCGGCTCACTGCAAGCTCCGCCTCCCAGGTTCACACCATTCTCCTGCCTCAGCCTCCCAAGTAGCTGGGACTGCAGGCGCCCGCCACCACCCCTGGCTTATTTTTTGTATTTTTAGTAGAGACGGGGTTTCACCGTGTTAGCCAGGATAGTCTCGATCTCCTGACCTCGTGATTCGCCCGCCTTGGCCTCCCGAAGCGCTGGGATTTCAGCCCTGTGCCTGGCCCATTTGCAGGGTTTCTAAATACCAACTCACAATGCCAGTTTCACTATCATGCTAGACAGTGACACACCAACAGTATAATTATTCTGTTACAAAGTTAAAGAGCTCTAGTTTAAGGCTTTTTATTGATTCTGGGGTTGTATTAACTGTCTTTTGGTGTTAAAATGTCTTTGAAATGAAATAATGGGAGTGATAGGTCTTTTTCTTTTTTAAGTGTCCTTAGGGGGCAAAATAAAGTTGGCAGCCTTATGTTGACCCGTTGGCTGCACTGCCCTTGTTTACGTGATTCAGCTCAGAGTCCAGCCTTCCTGGGCATCTTCCCACGTCTCTTCCTGGCCCACTGCCCCAGCCCCACCTTCAGCACTCCCTACCTAAGTCTGTTATGTAGCACCTGTCACCCTGCATAGTCCTCGTCCATCTACCCTACCAGACTTGAAGCAGCTTACGGACAAGTTAGTTTAAGTTAATTATTTAGTTTGTAACTTCCAGAGCCTGGTGTAGGGACAGTGCTGAAAAATGTTTGTCAGATGGCTGAATTAAAATATAAATAGATGAGGGGGAAAAAATCACACTGATAAAACATTAACATAACAGGCCCCTAACTTTATTCCTGAAAATACCCACAAACTCACCAGGAACCTTGCTCACATTCCTTTTGAATTTCAGATCTTTCTTGGATCATCTTCCATTTTTAATGTGTTGCCCAAAGAAGGCTCGAGCTGTTCCCAGGACCATGGGGCTGTGTGACATCTTAACTGAGATGTGCTAGAAATCTCGATGTTGCTCCTCCTGTGGCATTTGGGGATTTTATAAAATGAGTAAGAAAAAAATTAACATGTTCCCTCTATCACATTGGTGCTTTAAAGTTTTTCCTCAATTGGACTGTCTCCATTAATTAGTCTTGCTTCACTTTAAAAAAAAATCTTTGGACGAGTGCCAGAGAGGCAAAGACGCTTATGTAAAGGGTTTTAACATTTTTTTCCTTTGCCAAAGATAGAACTGATACTTAGCTTTGCCTTGTCCTGGCACCTTCTTCTTTGATAGAGAATGTTAGACATTTGGCTTGGTTTATTCCTTTTTATGTACACATGTGAGATGAGTAAAGGCAAGATGGCTCTTTTTTTTTTAAATGGAGTCTCGCTTTGTCGCCAGGCTGGAGTGCAGGGACACGATCTCACTGCAACCTCCTCCTCCCGGGTTTAAGCAGTTCTCCTGCCTCAGCCTCCCAAGTAGGTGGGACTACAGGTGCACACCACCACACCCAGCTAATTTTTGTATTTTTCATAGAGACGGGGTTTCACCACGTTAGCCAGGATGGTCTTGATCTCTTGATCTCATGATCCTCCTGCCTCAGCCTCGCAAAGTGCTGGGATTACAGGAGTGAGCCACCGCGCCCAGCCCAAGATAGCTCAATCTACATCTTGGTTCATGAAACATACGAAAGGCTAACAAGTAGGATTTGAAAATAGCTACTATCCCTTTCTCAGCCAAAAGAAAAGTATGAAAACGATTGACCTATCACATTTTCACCTAATCTATTTATGATTATAGTAGGTTTTCTAGAATTTAAGATTTACTTACCATTTGAAGACAAAAACTAATGCCTTAAAGTATCGTATTAAATTTTGCTGGTTTACTGTCTCACAGCCATTGAAACGTGTCGCTGACACCTGCCACTTCCAGGTCACTGAACTGTCATTGTCATGCCTTTCACCGTGGTGCTAGTGGGAAGAACCCAAGCTAGCCTGGTTAGAAAGTGGACCATTTGGATCCTCTACCAAAGTCGTTGGTAGAGGATCAGTTATTCTAAGACTTGAGGTCCAAGAAGTACACTTGGGCTAAAATGACCCAGAACTTACTTTAATCTTTTGAATCCGAGGCACTTTGTGGTCCTTTATTAATGTCAGTGACTGTTGTATTGCAGATGCAGATGCAGGGTAGGAAGGAAGCTCTGTTACTAGACTTCTGCTGGGGGCTTTTCTTCCTTTTCTCCTGTTTTTCTTCTCACCTTCTTTTCCCCTCCTTCTTCCCGCTTCTTCCTCTTTATTGAGGTATTAGTTTACAAACAATTGAATGCATCCTTTTAGGAGCTTTGACAAGTGGAAACACCTGTGTGACTCAGTCAAGCCAGAGTATTTCCATTGCTCCAAAAGTTCCTTGTGTCCCTTTGACGGCAGTCCCCCACCCTGCCCCCTGCCCCTGGCAAACATTGATCTGTCACTATAGGTTGTTTTTGCTTGGTTTCGAATTTCATCCACATAGACACACACAGTGTGTGCTGTTTTGCATCTGGCTGCTTTGCTCACCATGATGTTTTTGTGATTCATCCACGTTACATCTGTCAGTAGCTCATTCCTTTTTATTGCTGAGTGGTTTTTAGCTGTGTGCCGATGCCACACACAGTTGGGTTTTGATGTCCTGTATAGAGATGTGTGACAGAAACCTAGGTGCTACAGGAGTGCGTACATTCTCTCCCCAACTTTCAGCAGCATGTGAGGAAGGCAGAGAGAACTAGCAAATAAACGAACCAGATTTGGGGGAGTCTTCTTTTTATCCAAGCCTTGCTATTCCTTGACTAGTTTGGCTTCTCAGAACAAGACTATTCTGGTTACCCCTGGCTTGGGCCAGCCTGTAGGATCTCGATGTTTGCCTTTCTGGAGATGGGGAGTTACAAATTCCTAATGGAAAAGGCTTGTGGTCAGAGCAGCTCCTTTTGGTCTTTTGTCTAACTTCGTTGTCCCTGCTGCCGATGGATCACCTGGCTCTGTGTTTGGGGCATGCTAAGTTCAGGGACCCAGGTACATAGGAACTGTAGAGCCTGCCCCGTGCCAGGCTGCCAGGTACCCCACCTCCTATGCTAGCCACCTGCCACTGAGGTCTCCTGCCTTGCCCTCGCCCTGTCCTGGCTCAGCTGTTATTTTTAGCCTGCTAGGGAAAGACTGAGGTGAGTGCAGAATTGCAATCTGCGGTATTCTATTAACAACCCAATTACTGTGTGCCCATAATCACTTTTAAGAATCACCTTTTTTTTTTCTTTATTGAGACAGAGTCTCACTCTGTCGCCCAAGCTGGAGTGTAATGGCACGATCTTGGCTCACTGCAACCTCCACCTCCTGGGTTCAAGCAATTCTCCTGCCTCAGCCTCTCGAGTAGCTGAGATTACAGGCGTGCACCACCATGCCCAGCTAATGTTTGTATTTTCAGTAGAGACAGGGTGTCACTATGTGGCCAGGCTGGTCTCCAACTCCTGACCTCAAGTGATCTGCTCACCTTGGCCCCACGAAGTGCTGGGATTATAGGCGTGAGCCACCCCGCCCAGCCAAGAATCACCTTGTAAAACACAGTGACTGCCACGGGCTGGGGGAAGGGCTGGGAATAGAGGGATGATAGCTAACGGGTACAGAGTTTCTCTCTGAGGTAATGAAATTGTCCTGGCCTTGACGGTGGTGATGGTTGCACGCACCTGTGAATACACTAAATCACATTGAATTGTGCCCTTTAATTGGGTGACCTGTGTGACATGTGAATTATATCTCAGTAAAGTGGTTTTTTTTTTTAAGGCAATATAGAGCAATGACAGACCGGTAGAGGAGTGGTGAAAACAAAATATGACATTGTAGAAATTTTATTGTTTCCAAATGACACGACCTTGTGCCAAATATCCTGATTTTCGTAGCAAGTCCCGTTCCATGGGAGGCACGGGTGTGGTAGAGAGAGGAGGGCTTTGTATCAAGTGGGCCTGAGTGTGAATCCCATTCTGCTCTTATTAGCTGGGTGACCTTGGGGAGATTGCTTATGCTCTGCGGTGGTTTCCCTCCCTGTAAAACAGGGCTAGGAGTACCTATCTTACAGTGTTTCAAAAGAGCGTGGTAAGCGTGGTAAAAGCAGTCATTTTTACCATGCGACAATCATATAACAAAAGGCCTCAGATAGAAGCAGCAGCCTTGCTGCGTCCTGTCCCGTCTCTGAGTCCTGCTAGGCTGATGAATCGGTCTGCTGGAGCTGCAGTGGGCGCTGGGTGAAAGAATCTCCCTGGGAAGTGCTGCCCTGCGTGTTGTTGGCTGCCTCTGCAGGGGGCGTGAGCTGATGGATGGCACTGCTGGTCTTTAATTAACTTGGTGGACTCTCTCTCTCTCTCTGAATTTTCTTCTGCCTTAATCCACACGGTTTGAGTAGGCTGGTTGCACACTTGGAGAACCAGCACGAGATGTCCCTCATTTTATTTATTTGCACTTCTAGTCAGCCTGTACATTGTGGGCCGGGGCAGGGACCTTGGCTGCTTTGACTGTGGGACCCTAAGCACTGTGCCTGGCATTGATGTTTGTTGAATGAATGTCCAATGGTTTCCAGTCTTTGATGACAGAAGCCAGATCAGAACTGGAATTCCAGCTTAGGCTCTGCATGCCAGAGGCCAGCGGGTGAGCTTTCCTGAGCGGAGTTTCTGTCCCGGCATCACCTAGAGGGTGGTCGGGCAGCTGTACCACTGCCCCGGACAGGAGAGCGGCCTGAGTCAGTCTTGTCTTCTGCCGTAGTCCGTTTTTCCTGCCTGGAGTCCACTAGCGAGGTGTGGCTGACTTGGGCAGGGAGAGGGTGTCTAACCACACTGGAGATCTGGTCTAATGACTTTCTAGTCCCACTGCTATTCAGTTCAAAGTCAGTTTTCCTTTTCTTTGCCATCCCCCCACTTCCCCCCGTTGCTCTGGTAACTGGGTACTTGGGGCAGGACTCACAGTGCCTCCACCCACCTCAGGCATCCAGGCTGCACTTTGCCTGAGGGCATGTGAGGGTGGCCCTGTGGCCTGGACTGTGAATGGCTGCTGCTGGTGCTGGGCTGGCCGTCCCTTGGCCTGTGCTGGATGTGGCCCTCAACCCCTACCCCAGACCTCACCCTCCATCTCCCAACCCCAGTTCTGCCTTGGGCCCTCTTCTCCTTTTCCAAGTGCGGCTTTTTATTAAGCAGAAACTATATCCAAGGCCCAGTTCTGATCCTTGAGGGAAGTCAAGATGGAAGGGCGGTGTAGCTGGGACTCTGGAGGCTGGCTGCCTGGGCTCACAGGCTGGCTCTCCTTGCACCAGCTGTGGGACACTTAGCAAATTGCATAACCTTTCATCTGGGAAATGGAGATAACAATGCTTGCCCCCAGAGAGCTATTTTCATGATTAGCCAGAAATAACATGCTGTGTAAATGTTTGTTGAGCAGCCTGTGTTTGTTGGATTTAAAAAAAGAGAGTGAGTCTCTTAAACAAAAAGCCCTCCCATAACCAGCAGCCCTAAGTGGGGGTCTGTGACAAAAAAAAAAGTTTTCTGGTACCCTGGCTTGGGGGAGGGGACAGGTAGACAATTTTTGTATTTTTTTGTAGAGACGGGGTTTCACCGTGTTGACCAGGCTGGTCTCAAACTCGCTCCCCCAGAACTCAGGTGCTGCTTCTGTCTTAGTGGAGTGAGTGCTTGCCAGCTGTGGTGGGCGTGGCACTCTGGTATTCATCTTCTGTGATGGTGGAGTGGATTTAACTAAACCAACTACAGGATATAGTGAAATATGTGTTGACTTCTCTGCTTTTTTGATGAAGGGCTGTGTGGGGAGGATGGTAAATAATTTCTCAAGTAGTGTAAATTATTATCATATGTCAAGTAATAGAGTCTCGTGTTATGTGGTCTTTGCTTTTATTGGTACTTTTCCATTAAGGAATTTCTTTTTTTTTCTTTTTTGAGACAGGGTCTCGCTCTGTCACCCAGGCTAGAGTGCAGTGGCGTGATCTCAGCTCACTGCAACCTCTGCCCGCTGGGGTCAAGCGATTCTCGTGCCTCAGCCTCCTGAGTAGCTGGGATTACAGGCATGCACCACCACGCCTGGCCAATTTTTGTATTTTTTTAGTAAAGACGAGGTTTCACCATATTGGCCAGGCTGGTCTCAAACTCCTGGCTTCAAGCAATCCATTCACCTCAGCCTCCCAAAGTGCTGGGACTACAAGTGTGAGCCACTGGCCCAGCCTAAGGAATTTCTAAACACAAGATTTTCAAAAGAGATTTTTAACCTACTTCGTTTTGTGTTATAAGGTAAGACTAGATAGCTGTTTTTAACTGAACATTTTTGTTTGTTGTTTTTGTTTTTGTTTTTGTTTTTGAGACAGACTCTTGCTCTGTTGCCCAGGCTGGAGTGCAGTGGTACAATCTCTGCTCTGCAAGCTCTGTCTCTCGGATTCACGTCGTTCTCCTGCCTCAGCCTCCCGAGTAGCTGAGACTACAGGTGCCACCACTATGCCTGGCATATTTTTTTTTTGTATTTTGTATTTTTAGTAGAGGTGGGGTTTCACCATGTTAGCCAGGATGGTCTCGATCTTCTGACCTCATGATCCACCCGCCTCAGCCTCCCAAAGTGCTGGGATTACAGGCTTGAGCCACCACGCCCGGCCAACTGAACATTTTTGAATGAATGTGAGTAGCAAGAACACTGGTAAATAGTGTATATCCACTTAGCACAGTTTCCCCTTACAGTATGTTCTTTTGCCAATTATGTATTTTCCCATCCCTACATACACCCCCTTGGGCCATGTTTCAAGGAGGAAACCGCCCTGAACTGGGTCTGCCCTGGCCTTTACCACTTAAATCCTGGCTTGCCAAGGGGAATGGGGGAGTGGGCATATGTATCTTCTAGGAGGGCACCTAGGGGAAGTTGATCCCTTGAAATATTTGTTTCCTGTCTGTTTTTGCGGATTAGTTTCCATATCTACTCTTTCCTGTAGTGTCTGTATTTTTTTATATTATATGAGATTCAAAAAGTTTTATTGAATAATATATATACCTAAAGTGCACAGATCTCAAGTGTACATATCAGTGAATTTTCACAAGTGCAGCACACCCATAGCCAGTTTAAGAGCCACAGCACGGCTCCAAAACCCTCCTGACGCCCCTTCCCGCCTGCCTCCTCTCTCTCTTCCCTGTCCTGCCTTCAAAGGGTGTAGATTAGTTATGCCTCTTCTTGTGCTGGATCCAAAGGGAATCATACAGTATGTATTTTTGTAGGCACAAGCATTTTAAAATCTTTCTCTCCTCACCTAAAGTTTTATTGTTTTTTTCTTCACTTTAAATTCTTTGTAAAAATTGAAGAAGCAAGGTGTTTTTGTTTTTATTTCCGTGTAATCACACTTGCGTATTTGAGTGTCCTAGTTCTTAGGAGTCAGTCGTGCTGCTGAGAGATGATGGGGTCCCCTGCCTGTCTCCAGGGGACTCCGAGTCCCCGGTCCTGTCTCCTGCGTGAGGCTTCCTGTTCATCTGCTGACAGGCATTGCCTTGTTATCTGTAGTAGTCACAGAAGAAAGTTGAGTTCCACATGTTGGGACAATGTAAGATTATCCTGTGCAAGCAAGTCCCTGTCCCAGTGACAGCTGTGACGCCCCTCAGATGCAGAGCATGCCGTCTTTTTTCTCTTGTAAGCAGGAGGATCTCAAGTACAAGAAGATAATAGAAGACGCTCGTATGGCGTAAGTTAGTTTGTATATAAGCTGATTTTTTGTGTGTGGGGGAAGGGGTAGTATGAATTTTGTTCTCAGACCTCTTCTCCCTGATTTTCCATGGAAATACTGAAATTTCTCTTTGGCCACTTTCTGAAAAGAAGGCTCCTGCCTTCTGTGATGGCCACAGCAGGCAGGAGCGTGCAGTCTGGGAACCTGGGACTGTACAGCGAATGCAGCAGTGTAGGGGAATGACCTTATCTCAGCAGCCAACAGGAAATGATGAAATGTGCTGGGAGAATTCAGCTGAGAGACAGAGGTCAGACATGCCGGCAGGGTTGGAAAAAGGCAGGTACGGAAGCTGAGCTGCAGAGTTAGCTGGCATCTGACAGAAAAACGTGAGTGTGCCGTGGAAGGCTTGCATTTCCTTTAAGGTAGACCTCTTTGAAAGCAGAATTTTCATGGAATTGTTTTCTTTCTCACTGAGTGACTGATTTAACAGAACTCTCACCTTCTGTGCAAGCGCACCTAGTTTTAGAGCTCTTTGAAGGAGATGTTCAATTAGTTCATTATTAACTGAGCAATGCAGAATGCTTTATCCAGGGTGCTTGGAGAAGACGTCAGAGTGTTTGATTTTCTTGGAGAATAGATTTCAGCTTAAACAAATGAAGGATTGTGTTTTATACGTGCATGTTTCCTTTCAAAATAGATGCAATAACTTTGCACCTTTGCTTTGGCGTGTTTTAGAGTAGCTGACATACTTTAGCTGTATTTTTTTCTTACCGAGTAGCTAAATGAGTTACTTGAGTTAGCTGTTGATAGAGGGCTTTCCCCCCTACTTTAAGGCGTTAATGTTTATTACATGCTGCCATTTTCTTTCTTTACAGCCAAATCTAATCTACAGACACATAAGTGGGACTTGAGAGAGAAAAAGCAAATTATCTTTTCCAGGAGACGTAATTGCTGTTTCATGACTAGTCTCCTGCAGACTCTCTGAATCACCTGCCACTGCTCCAGGCCCCCTCCCGGCCCTCTCCCCATCCTCCCCCTCAGTTCTTCTCATTTCTCATCCCAGCTGGACCCTGTGCCCTCATCCCCCTCTGAGGGCTGTCACTAGACACTGTTTATATTTTTGTCGGGTAACAAAATGTTAAAAGTTTTATTGTTTTAATAACTGAGCAGCCTTATACACATATTTAATTGTTTCTTAGAAGTCATATTCTGGAATTTTAAAAAAACAGTGGCTCCCCTTTATTGCTGTGGTGCTGTAATTCTAATTAGATTTTAAAAATCCTGAGACTTAAGTGATCCATCATCAGTGAATTATACTTACTGGATTACTGATTGCTGTTAAAAAGGCAGCGTCCTCTCTCCGTTTTCCAGAAAATATTGTGCTGGTGCAGCCTGTGCCTCACAGAGAAGCATGCTTTCTTGTTAGGATGTTACCTACTGTGAAGTGTGTGTTTTGAATACTTTTAAGATTGCATAGGAAAGGTTTCTAGAAACTCCCAAGATATATAGTATGTCTGTTCCACCTTAATCGGGCCCATCAGTTTTGTCTTTGCTCTCGTAGCTCTGAATATCTCTTTCTTCAGATCCCTTCCTTCTTGTCAATAAAACATCCTACTGAATTCTAGATGAACTTTAAATGCTGTATTTATGAAAACAGCAAAGAGGTTTCATAACTTCAAACCAAAGCATGTTTTACAGGTATGAGATTTATGCCAATAAGTAAAAATGCGCCTTCCTTTTTTCTTTTTAAATAGTGTTAGTCCTTTGAGACCCGTTTGCCCACCCGCACAATTCTGTTATTCATTTGGTGGCATAATGCAGAAGGTGGGAATGCAATGTTTCGAGCTGTAATGGCTCTTGGAGTTAATATTCCAGGCTCCGCACTTTACCAAAGGAATTGAGATCCAGAGGGGACGACTTGTCCAAGGTCACCCGTCTTGTCGGTAGCCGAGTGAGTCTGAAAGCCTGGTCTCATGACCAGGGTTATTACTCTTTCCATTACAGTAATCTGCTTTCTTCACATTATTATCTTAAGATTAATATCGCTTAGCTAAGAGTGTTTTTTTTTTTTCTTCTGATGAGTCCGTTTATATTTGTTTCACTTTCAGACGCTCAGCTTTTATTCAATAACTTTTTCACTGTAAGTACCATTTGGCACAGATGTATAATGAATTACCGCAAGTACAAAGAGCATTGACATTTCTGCCTCTGATACTTTTTCTTAAAAATCAACAATTCTCTATATTACAAAGTTTTGCTTGCCTCTCTCCTAGCTCAGGGGAGAGACAGTCAATTGTTACTGATAGAAGCGGGCCTTACGGGCCTTATGGTGGGATTGCTTGTCAGGTGAGAATGCCAAACTTAATACGATCACAACTAATAAAAGAAACAGACAAGCACTCAATTCTTCTTTGAAAGAGGATTCTTCAGGGTGTGAAAGGGAAACCCCAAACATTTAGCATTTCTGCCTTTCAGCCCCTATAAGGGAATACTGACAGCTGTGTCTTGAGCTGAACTGAACAGGTTTTGAAATATGAAAGACTTTCAAATAATACAACATAATATAAATAAAGGAGAAGATTTAATTTATAAAAATGGAATTTACTCACAACTTTCCAGAATCATTAAAAATGGTCTCTGCTAAAAATTGAATTTGAATCCTCTGAAATTCAGGTGTGGGAGTTAGTTGTAAACAGGTATGCTGAGAACAGTGGGTGACTGTTCCTAGACCTCGGTGTGACCATCACTGTCTGTCCAAAGTCACCTTAAAATGCCTTGGGGAAGTTCACAGGATAGCACTTACTCGTATTTTCTTTTCTTTTTTTTTTGAGATGGAGTCTTGCTCTGTCGCCCAAGCTGGAGTACAGTGGCGCGATCTCGACTCACTGCAAGCTCCACCTCCTGGGTTCACGCCATTCTTCTGCCTCAGCCTCCCGAGAAGCTGGGACTACAGGCGCCCGCCACCATGCTGGGCTAATTTTTTGTATTTTTAGTAGAGACAGGGTTTCACCGTGTTAGCCAGGATGGTCTCGATCTCCTGACCTCGTGATCTGCCTGCCTCGGCCTCCCAAAGTGCTGGGATTATAGGCCTGAGCCACCGCACCCGGCCCTTACTTGTATTTTCTAAAGTATTTAGAATATATGCCTTGAAGAATTTCTGAAACAAAAGCACTTCAGGGAAACAGGCACTTTCATAAATATGTTAATCGTATTTGAAGTTGAATTTAATAACTTCACAACTATTTTAATGTATAAAACTGAAGAATGAAGTGGGATACATAAGTAGTATTTTTATGCAGTGTGTCAGAACTGTCTTCCCTCCTGGTGTTCTAGTGGGTACTTTCTGTCAGTCTCCTTGAAGAGGTGCTGCTTTCATTTGGTGAGCCAGGCGACGTGATCCTGGGGCCTGGAGAAGAAGTGAGGCTGCAGGCTCATGAGCCGCAGTGACTTAGTTCGCGTCTCCCATAATATGGTTACCTTTGTTCCCCATTAGCATTTTATACTTACTCTTATATTTTCAGTATATATTAAGTATAGAATATTCCAACTGGCTTCCTTTTCTTAGTATATAATTGACCTTCTTATCTTCTGCAGTCTATAAGTAACATTTGATGTCCTTCCGTCCCTGGCCCCTAGCTTCTGCCCACATTAGTATAAATGCTGCTGTGCTTGTGAGATTTAAAGATGAGAAAGGGATACCAGACTGTTGCAGTGCTGGCATTGCTCCAAACTGAGAAGGGGTTAAACGGCAGCCCCTGGGGCTGCTGTTGGCTTAGAAATCTCAGAGTTTGTGGTGTTGGTGTTTGGGCCTTTTTCATGTCCACCTCTGCTCGGGGCAGCTCTCCAGACCAGATTCTAGTGGTGGCCTCAGAACCTTCTCTAAGACTATGAAGAAATGTCCCCCAGTATCACAGGCCCTTAGAGTTTGGTAAAGAGGAGCATGTGTATGTGTCAGTATGGTGAGATCGTAATTAGACAAGGGCTATTGATTTGAATGAACGAATGAATGAATGAATGAATTTTCGGCAGTGTTTGCCTTTCCATAGTGATTACTTTTGAAGGCACTATAGTCACATTTCACTAGGCTGGTCTAAATGCATTTGCATGTCACAGTTCTGCCTTGACACCAAGTAACAGGTTGTGCCTACGTGACGTCTCCTCCAGCCCTGGGACTCTGGCCTAAATTTTTTCTCATTAGACTCTGTCATATATGAATCGTAAGACATAAACCTTGATGTGAGCTCATGACACATACTTTATTTTGAGAAACTTAAAGAATCTAATAGAAAGTTAGAATTAATTTGAAATGTGTGTCAGTGGTCATCACAATAGTATGGGATTTAGATTATCTTTCTGTTAATGCGAGGGGTGCTATGAATTTCATACTCAGTCGTGTTTCCCATCGGGATTTGTTCTACAGTGGAGTCCTTGAAGGAGAACAAGGAAGAATGATTTTGCTGGAAAATGGTTACTTGACAAAATGTTGATGTAATTAACAGGACAAAGTGTTGAACTTCCCAATTTGGAATTCTCTCTTTGAGTCTTAAATTCCTAACACAGATTGGTAGTGCTAGTTTAACAAAGTAAATGAAGCGCATGACAGTTTTGGGGATAATGAAGTGATTTCTCTCTGCTATGAACTGACACATAAAGAAAAAATAGCACAGGACATAGTAGACTGATTACCAGTATCTATTGATTTGGAAGACAGAGACATTTGTTACTAGTTTCCCATCTGTAGGGATGGGACGGTCACCTCAGGTTCACTTAGTCAGATCCTACCATCACTGTGCATGAAGAATGTTAGAAAGCAAGACCATAAGGCCGGGCGCGGTGGCTCAAGCCTGTAATCCCAGCACTTTGGGAGGCCGAGACGGGCTGATCACAAGGTCAGAAGATCGAGACCACCCTGACTAACACGGTGAAACCCCGTCTCTACTAAAAAATAAAAAACTAGCCGGGTGAGGTGGCGGGCGCCTGTAGTCCCAGCTACTCGGGAGGCTGAGGCAGGAGAATGGCGTAAACCCGGGAGGCGGAGCTTGCAGTGAGCTGAGATCCGGCCACTGCACTCCAGCCTGGGTGACGAAACTCCGTCTCAAAAAAAAAAAAAAAAGAAAGCAAGACCATAAAGCCATGAAGGAAAGCAGCAAGACCACTTTTGGAGGATAAGTCTTTCATATTTAACATTGAACTCTAAGATAGTAAGTTGAATCTCAGGTGTACCCAGTGAACTTCTGAGGTTGAAGAGTTTGCATTTGGGATGGTGGAAGTTGTTATGATGATGAAAAGTCATGATGTGAGGCTATGTAAACTGTACTTGTCCCAGCACCTGATAGCTTTTTTTCCCCCTCCGTGATGCTATCTCCAGGTATGACAGCTTTCATTGGTAGACATGCAGGCACCTGAGTGAGCTCTGGGCTTATTTCCAGCCATCCGTTAGATCACTACCTGGAGGGACAGTTCACCTGGATGCTGGCTCGCCGAATCAGTTAATTTGTTCGTTCATTCATTCATTTATTCATTCAGTTTACCTTCTTGGTCCCTTGTCCACGCAGTTCACATCAGGCACTGTGCTGGGGATCCATAGACGGTTAGGATTGAGTTCTTGTCTCTGAGGACCTCACAGTCCAGCAAGGTAAAGAGACTTCTAAGCAGCAGGTTGATGAGTCTTAAAGAGCTATTGGGACCTTATTCTGCCATGAAGAATGGAAGAGATAGGGGGAAACTCCAGTTGGGTGATGAGTTTTAGAGGGAGTGATTTGTCAGGTACCCAAGAGAAGCAGAGGGAGCAATATACGCAAAGGTGAAGAGGTCAGAATCTGCCAGACTTGGGAGCTTGATGTGGCTGGAGTGCCATTTATGTGTGGACATGCTTCAGGAACATCGTATTTATCAGATCCAAACCAGTTATTTTTCATCCCAAACCAGTTTGTTCTTAATTCTATTTTTCTCTTTGTGGCGTTATCACCTACCATGCCTCCGAAATTAGAAACTTTGAATCCCTGCCCCCGTCCCCCATTCCCTGGCATCATCCTTCACTATGTTCTGTCTGTTTTTCATCTTGGATATATTCCTCTTTCCTGGTCTTCTAACCGTTTCCCTTTCTCCAGACTTGAACCTCCAGAACTGTGCTGTCCAATGTGGTAGCCACTAACCACGTGTGACTGTTTACATTAAAATTAAATAAAATTAAAAAGTCATTGAGACCAGTCTGGGCAACATAGTGAATCACTCTGTCTCTATAAAAAATAAAAAATTAGCCAGGTGCAGTTGCGCATACTTGTAGTCCAAGCTTCAGAAGGCTGAGGTGGGAGAATTACTTAGACCCAGGAGGTTGAGGCTGCAATGAACTGTGATAGTGCCACTGCATTCCAGCCTGAATGACACAGTGACACCCTATCAAAAAAAAAAAAAGTCAGTTTCTCACTTGGACTAACTACATTTTAAGTGTTAATAGCTGGTGGCTGCCATACTGGACAGTATGTATCTCCCCAAGACTGGAGACTGGATGGGCTGTTCTCCACTATCTGTCCAAGGGAACCTTCCTTTATGCGCTATTTTTCTTTTGAGACAGGGTCTTGCCCAGTTGCCCGGGCTGGAGTGCAGTGGCATGATCTCGGCTCACTGCAACCTCTGCCTCCCAGGTTCAAGTGATTCTCATGCCTCAGCTTCCCAAGTAGCTGGGACTATAGGCACATGCCACCATGCCCAGCTAATTTTTTGTGTTTTTTGGTAGAGACAGGGTTTCACTATGTTGGCTAGGCTGATCTCGAACTCCTGACCTCAAGTGATCTGCCTGCCTCAGCCTCCCAAAGTGCTGGGATTACAGGCATGAGCCACCGCACCCAGCCTCATGCCTTTTAACCTTTGTACGTGCTGTTCTTATTCTCTCCAGAATACCATCCTTGCTCTAAGCATTCCCCTCTTCCCTGGCTTTCCTCAGGTGAATTTTGTCTCTTTTTCCTCCAGTGTCCTTGTAATCACACAGTCATGCTTGCCTCTGAGAGGGCACATGTATGTTTATCGTGTGTCGAGACATCATAGTATAGTGATTAAACCTTGGGGACAGATTGTCTTAATTTCAAAACTAGCCACTTGCCAGGTGGCTTTGAACGAATTAACCTCTCTGAATTTTAGTTTCTTCAGCTATAAAATGAAGACAAAGTTTTTTTCCTCATATTAAATGAAACCCTTAGTACTGCATTTAAATATATAGCTCTCAAATTGGAGCTGAGAGCTCGTTCTAGGTAAATTGCCTTCTTCTGTTCATCAGCCATGCTAAAACCATATAATGGTTTATTAATGCTAATAATGCTGTTTTTTTTTTTTTTTTTTTTTGAGACGGAGTCTCGCTCTGTCGCCCAAACTGAAGTGCAGTGGCCGGATCTCAGCTCACTGCAAGCTCCACCTTTCGGGTTCACGTCATTCTCCTGCCTCAGCCTCCCGAGTAGCTGGGACTACAGGTGCCCGCCACCTCGCCCGGCTACTTTTTTGTATTTTTAAGTAGAGACAGGATTTCACTGGGTTAGCCAGGATGGTCTCGATCTCCTGACCTTGTGATCCGCCCGTCTCGGCCTCCCAAAGTGCTGGGATTACAGGCTTGAGCCACCGCGCCCGGCCAATAATGCTGTTATGTTTCTTTTCTGATTGTTACAGCTTTTAGTTATTTTTCTTATTGCAGTGGCTAGGCCCTTCAATGCAGTTTGCATAGACATGCAATTTTTTCTTATTCCTGTAATTTCTATTGACTATAGTTCTTCTGGTGAGATTTTTATTCTGTCTTTTGTTTTGATTGCATTTCATTGTGCCCACTTTCCAATGCATTTGTTTTTTCTCTCTTAGTTTAGAAATTAAATTCTCAGCCTGCTCCTTTAGTGGTTATCCTAGATACTTTTGTGTACTTAACAAAGTCTAAAGTAGTATCTTTACCCTTCTCTTGAATAATGGAAGGATAGAAAACATTTTAACTCCATATGCCCTCTCAACTTGTCCAGTTTTTTTTTCTGATTTTTAAAATCCTGCAAATTTACCACTGTCTTTTATACAGTTAATGCTATTTAGATTTATCCAGTATATTTACCTGCATATTTGCTTACCATTCTTCTTGTGCTTTGGGGCTTTCCATCTGAAATAATTTCTTTCCTTTAAAAGTATATCCTTTAAGGGCTGGGCATGGTGGCTCACGCCTGTAATCCCAGCACTTTGGGAGGCCGAGGCCGGTGGATCACTTCAGGTCAGGAGTTCAAGACCAGCCTCTCCAACATGGAGAAACCCCGTCTCTACTAAAAATACAAAAAAAATTAGCTGGGTCTGGTGGCACACACCTGCCACCAGGGTTACACCTGTAATCCCAGCTACTCGGGAGGCTGAAGCAGGAGAATTGCTTGAACCTGGGAGGCAGAGCTTGCAGTGAGCTGAGATTGCTCCAGTGCACTCCAGCCTGGGCAACAGAGCGAGACTCCATCTCAAAAAAAATAAATAAATAGACCGGGCGTGGTGACTCAACACCTGTAATCCCAGGACTTTGGGGGGCCAAGGCAGGCGGATCACGAGGTCAGGAGATTGAGACCATCCTGGCTAATGTGGTGAAACCCCCTCTCTACTAAAAAATACCACACAAATTAGCCAGGCGTGGTGGCACGCACCTGTAGTCCCAGCTACTCAGGAGGCTGAGGCAGGAGAATCGCTTAAACCCAGGAGGCGGAGGCTGCAGTGAGCTGAGATTGCACCACTGCACTCCAGCCTGGGTGACAGAATGAGACTCTGTCTCAGAAAATAAATAAATAAAATAATAAATAAATAAATAAATTTCTTCAACAGGAGAGTCATTAAGATACCTGGTTTGCTGTGCTGCTGAAAACAGAAGTATGCTCTATCATTGCTTGAATCATTCATTCCGGTTGTGTTTATTATGTGCTTGTTTCGTGTCAGTGGTAGGAAGACGGGCAAACAAGACAAAATCCTGGTGCATAAGGAACTTACATTCTCGTGAGTGGAGAGAGAAAATATAATAATTTGGCAGGTGAGATTGAGTGTTAAGAAAGTAAAACAGAGTTAGAGCTGGAGTATCAGGGCTGAGGAAGACTTAAGAAGAGGGTAATGTTTGAGCAGATATCTGATGCTGGGAGGCAGCAGATCCTACAGATGTGGGAGGCAGGTATTCCCGGCAGAGGGGAGGCAGCTGCAAAGGTAAGCCAAGTCTGTTGCATCTGGAGAACCACATGGAGGTCACTGTAGCCAGAGACCAGGGTGGGGATTGGAAGGAACAAGACTGGCCCTGGAAGCAGGGGCTAGAATCACATGGGACCTTGTAATCAGGGTGGGGAGTATCAATAACTGTGATGGTTGACAATAGCTGTTGGCAAGTTTTGAGTTTGGTAGATTGAACCAGGGTAACTGAGACAGAGGTGGTGTGAAGCGGCCACATTCTGGCTCTGTTTTGAGGTAGAGGTGATGTGATGTGGACATGAGAGGAGGAGAGGAGTCAGGGATGACACTGGGGCATTTGTCATGAGCAGCTGTGTCCTGGAGGAGCCTACCCGGGGGATGCAGGAGCAAGAGGTGGGTTTCGGCCAGTGTGTTGGAGAGGCCTGTGAGTCTCCCAGGGGGAGATACTGAGCCAGCAGCTCGGGCCATGCTGGATCTGGAGCTTCAGGGAGAGGCTGAACGAGGCGGCATCAGCAGATGGATGGAATTTCAGGTCACAGGAGGGAGAGGGTCACCCAGGAAATCAGTGTGCACAGAGAAGAGGAGGTTGAGCCCTGGACCCCACGGGTGTGCACAGGGTAATAAGGGCACCATTTGGGTGCTTTGCAGGACTGTCTGGAAGTACTTGTCTTGAGAGAATGCAGTTGATATTGCAGGCTGGTTATCATGACTAGAAGATAAGGCTCGTGGATTCCTCTACCAGAAAAGCTTGGATTTCATGCTTATGTAAAGGGAAGGTGCCTACGTGCTGCTTTATTTTCCTTTTGAATTTTCAAAAGCGACTCAATCAGTATATTCTTATGGCAGAATAATTAAGTGATACAGATATACAAAAGCCCAGACTTTCATGTTTCGCCACCCAGAGATGTTCATTCAAGACTCAAGACAACCTTCCCTGACCACCATCTGTCCAGGTAGACCCTGTCACTCTCTGTCCCCCACTTGGCTTCATGCTTTCCCCCAGCCCTTAATGCGGTCTCCCGCTACATTACCTGCTGGTGTGGCTTTGAATCCCCGACCCCTACTGGAATATATACAGGGACCTTGTCACTTCTGCCCATCCCGGGACCCCACAGACCCAGCGAGGTGCCTGGCATCCAGTAAGTAAGGCTGCGTTACATTTCACTGAATGGAAGAGTTCACATTTTTGGTACATAGCCATCTGGACTTTTTTCTGGGTAATCACCCACTCTTAAACAGATATTTTTAGATAAAGCCCAAGTGTTTAGCTTTTTAGATGTAAGAATGCTACTTACGGTTTTGAACGTTACTATAAGCTAACTTTGCACTAGTTGGCTGTAGACTGCTGCTTTCAGTTTCAGCGATGGTGGCTGCACAGGCCTTCAGAGCCCTTCCTGAGCCTGTGCAGCAGCCTCAATCGTCAATCTTGCTGGCTCCTAGGAGGCTGCCGCTGCAGGCCTTCTTTCCTCATCCAAACTGCTGTGCCTGCCCACCTGCCCACTCCCTTCCCTCCCCGATTCCCTTCCCCTCCCTTCCCCAGCAGGTCCCCTCTCTCCCTCTCTCCTTCCCTCCCTCCTCTCAACCTAATCAGGTATGACTTTGTCTTATCTTTCCTAGTGTTTAGACAGTTTGTTCCCCTGTATCTTGGAGGATTGGTTCCAGGACCCTCCAAAGGATACCAAATCCATGGATGCTCGTCTCTGATATAAAATAGTGTTGTATTTGCATATAACCTATGTACACTCTTCAGTGTTCTTTAAATCATCTCTAGATTACTTATAATACCTAATAGAATATAAATACAATGTAAATAGTTATACTGTATTGTTTAGGGAATAATGACAAGCAAAGGAAAGTCTGTACATGTTCCCCCGGATTATTTTCGATTCCCGACTGGTTGAATCCACAGATGTGGAACCCTTGGGTATGAAGGGCTGAGTGTGCTGTGAGCTCCTGGACCGCAGGGCCTGCATGGTGTTATTCACTTATTTTCACTTCCATCCCCTAGCTCCTAGCAAGGTTTCTGGCACTCAGAAAGTAAATGTTTTTAGAATATTGGGAGAGATATGTGTAAAATAATTTTTAAAATCAATTTCCTTAGCTTGATATTTACTCAGTTTATTAGAATAAATTAAACATTTTATTGAAAATATTTAAGAATTTGGAACACAGGCTATATCTTGAGACAGCCAAACTGACAAATTTTTATGAAGGACAGGCTCTTTCTGCGTGTGTGTGTGTGTGTGTGTGTGTGTGTGTGTGTAGTAGGGGTATTGGGTATTGTAATGAAGTTAAGAGAGTAACCAAGACATTTTCTTCAGGGCTTCTCAGATAATATTATTGTATATTATAATTAGGCATTTTATCATAAATAGAGTTGTCATTAATTTTTCCCCTTTATAAGTGGTCACTGGAAATGTTTATTAGGCAGATAGCATCACAAAATGTGTGTGTGCGCGCGCGCGCGCGCGTATGAGGCTTAACGTTGAAGATCTTTGTGTTTCTAGAGTTCTCAGTGGCACAGCTGAGAATAGGTGTGTAAGTCCTGCTTGCCGAAGCCATATCCTCCCTGTGGGGGGTGGGGATTGCCAGAGAGGCCAGGAGGAGTCATACTAGGAGCAAGAAGACTGGGAAGGCGGGAGACTGACATTTGCAGGCACTCACGTACAATGTGTGGTTTAAATTCCTACTCTGTGTAGGTCAGCCACCTTTATTCCCATTTTGCTGGTAAGAAGGTGGCTTGGAAGTTAAAACGGGCACCTTTCACAGCCAGTTTAAACCCTGTTCTCTTTCTACTCTTTTTTTTTTTTTTTTAATAACTATTTAAGAAATGTTTTGTCCTTCTTATAGAGACAGGGTCCCACCATGTTGTTCAGGCTGGTTTGTAACTGCTGGGCTCGAGCAATCTTTCCACCTCCGCTTCCCAAAGTGCCAGGATCACAGGCAGGAGCCCCTGTGCCTGGCCCCCTCTCCTTGTTTAAGGGAAACTTTTGCTATTAATTTTATGCTTGATTTAAGCCTATTAGTTTCAGGTTGTTGCTTGACAATTGAGTTCCCTGTTTGTTTTTCCAAATTACTGGCTAGTTGATTTTTTGTGAACTTTTAAAAAAATAAAAGCACTGTCAAGTTAGAATTTATTTACCCGTTTGTCACACCAAACTGGCTGTGTATTCTTCTCTACAGTAGAGTGCTTTGGCTGTAGCTGATACCTTTGAATGAAATAGAATATTTTCTTGAGAAAGCGGCACCATAGTTGAGTGCATAGATGCCCAGAAAATATTTGAAAACCAAATCCTCTCGTGGTTTATACTTAAAATTTGTTTTTTTACAGATGGGATCTCACTGTGTTGCCCAGGCTGGAGTACAGTGGCTACTCACAGGCACTATCATAGCTCACTGCAACCTCAAACTCTTGGGCTCAAGTGGTCTTCCTGCCTCAGCCTCCCAAGTAGCTGGGACTATAGATAGGCATGTGCCACCACACCCAGCTCGTGTGGCTTTTTAAACTTCAAAGGCATATATTTATAGTACTGGTTGAGAAGGTATTTAGGCAGTTCATTACTAGATAGCACTTCTGATGGGTGTGACCTCTTCTTGTCCATGCTTACCTAGCATTCTCATGGTGGGCTTTTATCAGGACAGTCTACTTGTTATTGCTGGTAGGTAAATGGAGCAGAAGTCCCTCTTGTGGTGGAGTAACTAGTGACTCGGGCTGGTGTCTGATCTTCAGTGCCCTGCCATTTGTAAATCCTCTCTCCACTCCCTCACAGCCACAGCGGCTTCCCAGGGTTTGCCCTCCAGGACCAGCCTGACCCTGCACACTGGAGCGTCACAAAGGACCAGTGTAACTCTCCTTTGTCACACAGGTTCCTCTACCTGGGATGCCTTTCCTTGCTGCTCTGGCTGAAGAATTCCCGCTGAAACATCAGCCCTGGGCACCCTTTCTGGACCCTCTGTGTGTCCCTGTGGCATGTTGTGCAGAACTGTTTCCTAGCTCTTGGCCGGTGTGTTGGAGGAGGTTGTTCAAGTGTCCATCAACCCTGTGAGAATGGAGTGCCCCAGTGCAGGGCACCTGGCTTACTGGCTCAGGAGCTGGGCTGCCGTGGAGCCTGGCCCCAGTCGCCGTCTCCCTGGCCAATGCTTGTGGAAGGCCCCTATACTCCAGGCATGTGTCAGGTCCCAGCCGGATGCCATTTGATCCATGCAACCTGTCAGGCAGATTGAATTCCATTTCACTGATTAGCAGTGTCAGGCACACAGCTCTTAGGTATTTTGCCTGAGGCGACTGGATCATTAAGAGGTCACCCCCACCCCCAAGGTCTTGTGCAGACTCATAGATGCAGATTTCAGAGACCTTCTAGATTTGTGCATCCAGACTAGCATGTTCTTTGGTGGTGTCCCCTCTTGCTGTCTCTCATTTTCAGCTTGTTCAGACCAGGGCTTCAGCTCCTCTTGGGGATTCCACTCAGTCAGACTGTTGGGTAGGGAAGAGCCTCCGAAACTGCCGCGGGAAGAGGCCGCTCGTCCTTTGCGGACAAAGGGCCACAGAGGCCCTTTGTGTGACAGGAAGTCCTGCTTCTAGAACGGGCTCCCTGAAAGTGGAGGGATTAAAAGAAGCTGAAGCATTGACCTGGGGCCACTCTGACTCATGCATGTTGTCAATAATGCCCTTTGTCTGTCTTGGGAACCTGCCACAGCAGACCTCCAAGGGTGGCCTGGAGCGTTCCTCTTCTCCCTGCTTCCCCGCTCACTCTGCCCCCTGTGAATGCCCCTATTTTCTGACCTGAACAAAGGGCAGCCTCCTGACCCATTCTATATTTTTTCCTTCTACTTATGCCAGGAGAATCTTTGTGTCTCATCTGGGCCTATGTGAGTTTTCTTTTTTAGGGTTTAAGTGCATCTCTTGAGTTGGAAAACTTGCAGCTTAAGGGAGAGTTGTCCTACTGGGCAGGTGCCTCTGACTGAGAGGAGGCGTCATCAGGAAATATGTGGCCATGGCTGCTCTGGCATGATCCTGAAGACTGGCATGAAGGGGAATGGAGCCGTACAGAGAATTTTAGGCATCAGAGTGGAAGCGCGGGCACTGGGACCCACAACCCAGCTCCCTACAACGTGGTCCACACATCTCCTGTATTTGTGGACATCTGTCAGTTGTTAAATACTGCGGTTAGGTGTGAGGACACCAGAAGCGAGGGCAGTGGTGGCAGAGATGAGCTGACGTGTCCTCATGTGCTCTCAAGTCCTGATCCCCAGCTGGATGGGAGAGGATCATGTGCGTGCATGCCTGTGTGAAGGGATCCTAGGATTATGCTGGAATAACACTGCATCAATCCTGGGCAGGCAGCTTTACGTGTTGTGGTGTAACTGGGGCTTCTTGCTGTGGGGACATGGTGGCAAATCAGTGAGCACTTGTTCTTTTTGTTTTTTGAGACAGAGTTTCGCTCTGTCTCCCAGGCTGGAGTGCAGTGGTGTGATCTCACTGCAACCTTCATCACCTGAGTTCAAGTGATTCTCCTGCCTCAGCCTCCCAAGTAGTGGGCGAGCCCGTGGTGCATTGCTGCTCTCACCAGGCTTAGAGGCCAATGTGTGCCTCCTTCCTGGATGCAGTGGTGCTCAGTGAGTGCTTCCACTCCTGTCCTCAGGGACAAATCCTTTGGCTTTATTAGCTTTGTCCTTACTTCCCCCTTAGACTGTGGCGGGTTTGGGATACCCATACTTCTGGAGACCCTACCCTGGATTATATTAGATATGTTATACTCACATGTAGTTTAAACACTTCTTTATGTTACAAAAGTAATTGGAAGTATTCTTATAATTTTGCTTTTGAAACTATTTGGCTATGCAAAGTGATTTCTCCTTCTCCACCTCCTCTGATTCATTTGTGCATTTGTTCAGCGGGAACAGTGTGCGTGAAGGGGTGGAGCTGATAGGAGTGTGGTGCTTGTGTTGGGAAACGCCGGTTGTTAATGGTGGCCGGAGCGTGTCTAGCGTGGCCAGGAGCGTGGTGTGAGTGGTGAGGCTGGAGGAGCAGTAGTTACAGCCTGGAGGCCCTGCTGGCCTCAGGAGGAAGGAGGAAGTAGGGGAAGGAGTTTGAGTGGAGGCAAAACCTGAACTTTCCAAAAGACATTCCAACCACCATGGTAGAGTCGCAGTATGTCATGGAGAATGAAGGGAGTTGGGGACTAGACAAGTGGCTGCGGGTCAGTTAGGACGTTGTTAGGGATTAGGCAGGAGGCAATGATGGCCTTAGCGAAGGTAGCTATCATCATGGGGACAGAGCCAAGTGGGAGGATTCAAGAGATATTGAAGAGCTGGTTTAGTCTGGTCTTGGAAGCTGATTGAATGTGGTAGTGGTGAGGGCGTTCGGTGTGGGAAAAAGAGGAGTTTCTGGCTTGAGAAGCTGGGTGAATGAATGGTGGGACCATTTCTGATGTAGAAAACCCAGGAACAGGAGCAGGCTCATAGGGAAGGGGATAGTTTGCAAGGACTGTGTGATGGCCAAGTGGAGGCATCCAGTAGGCAGAGATGCGGGTCTGGGCCAGACAGTAGATCAGGGGCTTGAGGTTAAAGGTGGTTGGGTGTGTGGGAACAGAAGAGGTGAAGAGAGAGGGCCTGGGACAGAACCTGGGGTGTGCCAGCAGCCAAGGAACAGGCAGAGGAGGTTGGGAGAAGGCAGACTGCAGCCACTACAGAAATGAGCTGGTGTCAGCTCCCTCCCCAGAGACTCCTCTTGCCCTCATCCCCCACTGATTTGCTTCTGTCAGCGGACATCCAATCACTCTGCAGACATTTGAGCATCTACCTCATGCTAAGCACGGGGCATGCAGAGATGACACAGCCCTCACCTTTTTTTTTTTTTTTTCTGTTTGAGATAAGTCTCGCTCTGTCGCCCAGGCTGGAGTGCGGTGGTGTGATCTTGGCTCACTGCAACCTCTGCCACCCAGGTTCAAGTGATTCTCCTGCCTCAGCCTCCTGAGCAGCTGGGACTACAGGGGTGCACCACCACACCTGGCTAATTTTTGTATTTTTAGTAGAAATAGGGTTTCACTATGTTGGCCAGACTGGTCTCAAACTCCTGACCTCAGGTGATCTGCCCATCTTGGCTTCCCAAAGTGCTGAGATTACAGGTGTGAGCCACTGCACCCGGCTACAGTCCTCGCCTTATAAACTGATGTGTATTGGATGTGCTGTGCCACTCTGCCTTTTTTGCTTATACCCGATTTCGGATGGAAAATAGCTCACCTGCCTTGTCCTCTGTAATGGACGCGTGGTGTCCTTTCTGTCAACTCACCATTGTTTTCTTAGCCTTCGGCAGTTGACTTGTTTCCAGTTTTTGCTGTTATAAATATTGCAGTGATGAACATTTTGTTCAAGCTATTTTTTCTTCGAGTTTGTTTGCTTGGGGCATGTTCCCCAGAGTGGGACTTAAGGGTCAGAGGTTGGTAACTGTTATCTGCCTTGTTCTGTATTTCCAGATTTTTCCATGAAGCCTATTAGCAATGTTAGAGTACATTTCTGTTTTCCTATAGCCCCACCAAAACTGGCATTGTCATATTCATTTTCCTTATTTTATAAGTTATTTCCATATTTTAAAGGAAGTTGTGCTTTTTTCCCAGCATGGGAATTTGTTGTATTATATTTAGCTAGGTTACATTGCAGTAACAAGCAAACCCCAAGTCTCAGAGACTTAACCTAACACAAATGTCTTTCTCGCTTGGTCTGAGTGTCCCTTGTAGGACAGCTGGGGGTGCGGTTCCACAGAGTCCCTCGGGCCAGGCTGATTCAGGAGACACCACTCTCTGAGAGCTACCCCTCGAGGCCTGCTCAGTGGACAACACAGCAGACAGGAGAGGCTGGGGGCTTTGTGTGGACTTTTCACTACTGACGTGGCCAGGACTACTAACACAGTCTGGCTTAGCAGGCAGAACTTAGTGAGCGTTCCTGTCTCTGCCCAGCCGTCTCTTCTTCTGTTTGTTCCTCTCCAGCAACTTCTTTGTCCAGTGGAACTGGATCCTCAGTCTTCATATCGACTCTTAATGTATTTTAGGTAATAAGATTTTTTTATCAATTGTGTCTTTTTCTTTCTTTGCTTTCCATATTGTATTGTATAAAAGTTTAAAGTAAGCTTTGGACACGTTCGTGTTTTCCTCTGATACCTTGTTTATTATCACAAATTTATCATTTCTCAAAGCCAGAGAATAAGCTGTTTTTCTTTGAGTTGCTTAAAATGGATTTTATTTGGCTCCTTATGACACTTGAAATTCATCAAAATATATGACGTCAGGTGATTTTAATCTGAGTTAACTTTGGTCCTTGGTGATGCCTGTTCTGCAACATTAAAACAAAAAACAAAACAAACAAAAAACACCCAATCCCAATCAGCACCTCTTCGTGATAGAAAACTCAGCAAACCAGAAACAGAAGGGAACTTGACTGGATAAAGGGTATTAATCAAAACTTCCAGGGCTGGCAGTGAACGACTGAAAGCTTTCTTCCTACAATCAAGAATAGGCCGGGCGCGGTGGCTCAAGCCTGTAATCCCAGCACTTTGGGAGGCCGAGACGGGCGGATCACGAGGTCAGGAGCTCGAGACCGTCCTGGCTAACACGGTGAAACCCCGTCTCTACTAAAAAATACCAAAAACTAGCCGGGCGAGGTGTCGGGCGCCTGTAGTCCCAGCTACTCGGGAGGCTGAGGCAGGAGAATGGCGTGAACCCGGGAGGCGGAGCTTGCAGTGAGCTGAGATCCGGCCACTGCACTCCAGCCCGGGCGACAGAGTGAGACTCCGTCTCAAAAAAAAAAAAAAGAAGAATAGGACCTTGATGTCTGTTCTCACTCCTTCTGCTCAATATTATACTGGAGGGTCTAACCGGGAACTTTGAAGTTAGACAAGAAAACAAAAGGCATACAGATTGGAAAGGAAAAGGTAAAACACTCTCTGTTCAAAAATGACATGATCTTATATAAAGAAAATCATAAGGAATCCACCAAAAAAGCTCTTAGAATTAATATACAAGTTCAGCAAGGTTGTAGAATACAAGATCAATATATAAAAATAACGATATTTCTATAATCTAGCAAGGAATAATTCAAAAAATGGAATTAAGAAAACAGTTTCATTTATTATAGTATATAAAGAATAAGTAAATTTAACAAGAGAAGTGTAAGACTTATATACTGAAAACTACAAAACATTGTTGAAATAAATTTAAAAGGACCTGAATAAATGGAAAGAGATCTACATCCATAGACTGGAAGACTTCACATAGTTCAGATGGTGGTACTCCTCAGAGTGATCTACAGAGTCACAGCAGCCCCTCTCAGAATCCCAAATCAGCAAGCCAATTCTAAAATCCCTATGGAAATGCAAGGGACTAAGAATAGTCAGAACAGTTTTGAAAATGCAGAGAACAAAGTTGGAGAACTTACACTTCCCAATTGACAAAAATGTATAAATCTACAGTATTCAAGAAACACTGATGCGGGCATAAGGATAGACGTGGAAAAATGAGATGGAGTCAAGAAAACAAAACTAAACCCCTACATTTATGGTCAATTGACTTTGGACAAGGATGCTAAGCCAGTTCAATTGGGGAAAGAAAAATCTTTTCAACAAGTGACGCTGGGACAACTGGATATCTACATGCAGAAGCATGAATTTGGGTCTCTGCCTCATACCACATATAAAACTTAACTCCAGATGGATCAGAGACCTAAATGTAAGAGCTAAATCTATAAAACTTTTTTAATTAAAAAAATTTTTTAAAAATTAGTCATAATAAGAGATGTACAACTCTTAAAACATAGCATAAGTTTTTGTCACCTTGGATTAGGCAATGTTTTCCTAGATGTGACACCAAAACACAACAAAAGAAAAAAATGGGTAAATTGGGCTTCATAAAAAGTAAGAACTTTTGTGCTTCAGAGGATGTTATCAAGAAAGTAAAAAGACAACTCAGAATGGAAGAAAATAGTTTCAAATCATGTATATGATAAAGATACCTTGAATACATAAAGAACTCTTGGCTGGGTACATTGGCTCATACCGGTAATGCCATTACTTTGGAGGATCTCTTGAGGCCAAGAGTTTGAGAGCAGCCCAAGCAACATGAGATCCTGTCTCTACCAAAAAATTGAAAGGGGGGCGGGGGGGAAGGAGGAACTCTTAAAATTCAATAATAAAGGCCGGGTGCAGTGGCTCAACGCCTGTAATCCCAGCACTTTGGGAGGCAGAGGTGGGCAGATCACCTGAGGTCAAGAGTTAGAGACCAGCCTGGCCAACATGGTGAAACCCTATCTCTACTAAAAATATAAAAATTAGCCGGGCGTGGTGGTGGGCATCTGTAATCCCAGCTACTGGGGAGGCTGAGGCAGGAGAAACGCTTGAACCCGGGAGGCAGAGGTTGCAGTGAGCCGAGATTGTACCACTGCACTCCAACCTGGATGACAGAGTGACAGAGTGAGACTCTGTATTAAACAAAACAAAGAAAACCCCAAACTCAACAATAAAAAGACACACCAATTTAAAAATGAGCTAAGGATCTAAACAAATATTTCTTCAAAGATAGTATACAACTGGCCAATAAGCACATGAAAAGATAGCCAACGTCATTTTTCATTAGGGAAACACGAATCAAAATCACAATGAGATATAACTTCCCACTCACTAAGATGGTTACAATAAAAAAGACAACATGTGTTGGTGAGGATATGGAGAAATTGGAACTGTCACACACTGCTGGTGGGAATGTCAAATGATGCACCCTGTTGGAAGGCAGTCTGGCTGAATGTTGGAAACTCCTGATTTTGGAAGTTTCTCATTATGACCCAGCAGTTCTACTCCTAGGTATCTACTCAAAAGTAATGAAAACATCTGTGCATGCAAAGGCTTGTACACAAATGGTGATAGCAGCACTATTAACAGCTGAAAAGTGGAAAACAACCCAAATGTCCAGTCACTTGGTAATGGACAAACAAATCATGGTACATTCATACAGCGGAATATTGTTTAGCAACAAAAGGAGTGAAGTACTGACACATGCTGCAGCGTGGACGAACCTTGAAGACGTTATTGAAAAAGCTAAAGAAGCCAATCCCCAGAGCCACATATGTTGTGATCCCATTTATCTGAAATGTCCAGCATAGGCAAATCCATAGAGACAGAAAGTAGATTAGTGATTGCCAGGATTGGGAGTAGAGGAGGTTGGGGATGACTGGGGAAGAGTGTGGGGTTTCTTTTTGGGGTGATGAAAATGTTCTAAAATGATTGTCATGATGTGGCACAACTCTGTGAACACACCGAAAATAATTGTGTACATTTTAGATGGGTGAACTGTGTGTCAACTATTATCTTAATAAAGCTATTAGAAAAATAGCAAGAATCTCAAATACTTCACCCATCATCCCTCCCACAGCCTCTCCTGGCTAAATAATCCCATCCCTTTGGCTATTCTTGACAGACACGTTTGGGTCTTTTTCATTTGTATACCCAGAATTTTATTCTTTTTGAGCCTCCTAAATTGTGACTTCCAGGATTAAACACAAAGCCCCAAGGTAGGAGAGGAGGTGGTGGCGGCAGCAGGGGCTTCACCAGCTTGAAGAAAAGCAGCTGGGTATAGGGAGACCCGGGGTCTGGGGTGGCCCCTCTCCAGCATGCTAGTGAGGGCTCTGTGCCCCGTCCCAGGGCAGGGCTCACATTCTGGTGGCACTGCTTCCAGTGTGATTGGCTGACCCTGGGGACTGGGCTTCTCTCCCCCTCCCTTTCCACAAATGTAAAAGGAGGAGTGCATTGAGGAGAAAGTTTGAGAGCTACCTGGTGTAACCTGTATTCCTGTTGACAGGAGCAGTGTTACTCATTCAGCAAACACATGCTGATCCACTGCTTTGCACAGTGTCTGAGATTCAAAGATGAAGACAGCATAAGGTCACGATCTAATGACTTACTCTGAACTGCATTTCTTTCCTTCTATTGTATAAAATAGAAAAATCTATTTTTGGTGTAAAATGACATCCTAATTACTGAGTAGTTAAGTAGTTTGAGTTTTTAAGTCCATGTGTGTTTTCCACTTGGTTTTACTGTTCGTTCTGTAAGGTGTAGGAATAGTACTAGGTAACATCTGTGGAGCTGACAGCAAGCATTGTCCTGCTCCTGCCCACCGTCGGAGGAGCTTCCGTGCAGCAGGGGGTCGGGGAAATCATTCCATTTCAGAAACCCAGTAATAGTGTCTGGTGCTAGGTAGAGTTTTCCTTCGTTCAGTAGTTTATTGAAAGCCAGGTAGATGCCAGTTGCCACTAACATGCAGTCTCTCAGAAGTCAGGGACTTTTTTATCTTGCACACTGCCATCTCCTGTTCCAGGGATATCGCAGGTGCTCAAGATGTCTTAATTAGCGAAGAAGCAAATGACTAGAGGATGCAGTGATAATGACCTTCCGTTCACCCTGAGGGCTGGGCTGGCCAGGGAGTGTCTCTCCCTCTAGTAGGTAAGGAAACAGGCTGGCGGGAAGTGACTGCTTACAGTTAGGCGGACCGTAAAAGCCAGAGCGGGCACAAGAATCCAGGTCTCCTGACTCCATCCTTCCACTGTGTGTTCTAGTCCCACCCAGCTTTGAAAGCAAAAGTTGTTGTGTATTTCTCATAAAAACATTGCCCTGTGGAAGTGCTTCCCATTCCCACTGTGGGGTTGGCCCCACTGGAACGGGGAGGGGAGGAGCTGTGGAGTTGCATTGTTCTGGTTCAGTTAGGCCTTGCTCTAACTGGATCACTTCTAATCATTTTTATTTCAAATCTTTAGACTCTTCTTGTACATTTTCTTACACTATTGTTTGAATTCTCATGTTAATATCAATTTTGAAAAAGCATCATTTTTGTCTTTTTTAAAGTAAGTTTTTCTGTTTTAAACCTGTGGAACATCAACTGAGTGTTTAGGTTGGGGAAGTGTTCAGCCTCCATTTCCACATGCCCAGAGTGCTTGCCAACCGGAGGCTAAAAAAATCTTGCTGTAAAAATCAGTCAAGGCAAGTCTGGATCTGTCAGCTGATGTGTTCCCATTGCATAAGATCAACGAGTTTTGGGGACACATCTGATTACACACAGTGAGCTCCAGCTCTTCGTTAAGTTGCATAGGTGAGCTAAGAGCTGATGGGCTGGACTGGGACCGGGTGACTTTGGGGCCTGTCTTACCTTTGCTGCTGATTCTGATAGCCTAGGTGGTTGTCAGGTGGAGCAGGTGGTCTGAATGCCACCAGGATTGCTGGCCATCAGCTTGTTTCCTTTGAGCTATAAAGATGTTGGGGACAACATGGTTATTTTAAGGGTTGCCATATGAATCTGCATATAGGATTTTTAAAAAATACTAATTTGTCACAGACATCATTTTTACCTTCTCCACCTTGGGATCCAGCACAGAGAGCACCTCCTCTCTCCCCCTCCCTTGTCTTCCTGTCTTGTTTCTTGAGCACTTGTTTTGGGTTAGATAAAAAGGGTCAAGCCCTTCCCTTGTGGAGCTCCAGGTGGAGTAGGAGAAAGCCTCTTCACCAGCCGGGCACGGGTAGCACACACCGGAATGCCAGTGTGCCAGGCTGTCGAGAGGGAGATGGTTCCACCTAAATGGTCCTGTAGAACATGCAGTTGGCCTGTGCGGAGCCGTTCATATTTGGACACCCTCTGCTTGGTGTGGTCCTTGGCACACAGCACACACCTGGTGAGTTCTTCCCATAGACAAAGATTCCCTACCTGCTTCTGAGCAGCTGCTGCTGTGACTGACCTTCCTTTCCTCTAAGGTCATGGGAAAGGGAAAGGCATCAGGCTTCTTTCTGACGCCTCCTGTGTGTTCCAGAGGGGAGGCTTCCTCATGCAGTTTCTGCATCAGGGCCTTCCCTTTCTTCTTCAGGCCAATTTTAAGAATAAGATTAACTGGCATATCTTTCTGTGGGATCTTCAGAACCATCTGTGTTTTCATCCTCGGGCTTTAGGAATTCACTGCCTAGCATTCGCTATTCATATCTTCCGCTGCTTCGCGAGCCCAGGAAACAACTTGGAGACTGGATCTGGAGAGAGTGATTGATTTCAAAAGACCTTCCCCAAACTTACCTCAAGTGATTGCTTGGTTTATTTAAAAAACATTTTAAATTTTGCTCAACTTAAATGGCAGTCGTTTTTAGGGCTATCAACTAGAATCTAGTATTTAACATGATTTTGTTATACTCTGTACAACTGTGGGTAGAGGGCAGGGAGCAAGTTAGCCAGGAAAAATCAACCAGGCAGGCACACGTGAGACTTGTACCGCTGTCATTCCAGAGTTCTCCAGTGGGAGATTGAAGCCTTCTGGAGATGGGGGTCCAGACTGCTGGAGCCGGGAGAAGGATCCCCCTGCAGGGCTCCATGTCTGTGTGGCTGGTCTTCAGATTGTGTGAGCCCCGAGGGATGCTGGACTTTGCTGTTCTCGGAGCTGCGTGGGTGCCATGGAGAGGGCTGGGAGCCGGTGTCCCTGCTCCTCACCCAGAGTGGGGGCCTTGGCCGAGTCTGAGGGAGAGCCGAGTTAGGGGAAGTGCAGGATTTGTGCCAGGCAGGGGGTATGGTAAGTGAAAGCACCTCGTGTGCTGACTCACATGCCTGACTGCTTGCACGGGGCTCCTTGAGAACAAGGCCGTGTGGAGATTCAGTGTATGGTAGTCACGGCACACAACCTTGCCAGTGATAGAGCCGGGAAATCTAGAAAGGGACTGAGAGGTGGGCTGTGGTAGTGGGGTTAGGAGCTGAACGAAGAGGTCGTTTTGTTTTGTCTTTGGTGCCCATTTAAGTTCACGCATCATCATTTCTTCTGCTGCCTGCCTGGGCTCACCCACAGCCATCTCACCAGGAACTGCTGCCACAGCTGTCTTTCTGTGCCTCAGACGTGCCAGGCGGGCCTCCCTTGCCTTTTGCTGGGGCTGCCTGTGCTCTGGGGGCCCACATGGCTTACTTCTTCCCATGTTGTCTCAGGTGTCACCTTCTCTGGCAGACCTTCTCTGGTCACTCTGTTTAGAAGCAGTCTCCTTTCTGTCTCCTCCCTATCTCATTCTCACTTATTTCCCTGCATAGCACCTGCTGGGTCAGTCACCTTTGCTGGAACACAGATTCCACAAGGGCAGGAGTTTTGGTCTGTTCTGTCGCCTGTTGGATTCCCAGCACTCAGAGCACCATGTGGCTACAGAGGCACCCAATATACAGGTGTTGAAAGAATGGAAAGTAGGCAGTGGTGGGTAGATTACCAGTGCATTTGCAATGGGTGTAAATAGGTATGTGCTAATTTAATTTACTTCCCCTGCGCCCCCCCCCCCCCCCTTTTTTTTTTGAGGCAGAGTCTTGGTCTGTTGCCCAGGCTGGAGTGCTATGGCATGATCTCAGCTCACTGCGACCTCCATCTCCTGGGTTCAGGTGATTCTCTTGCCTCAGCCTCCTGAGTAGCTGGAATTGCAGATGTGTGCTGCCATGCCTGGCTAATTTTTGTATTTTTAGTGGAGATGGGGTTTCACCATGTTGGCCAGGTTGGTCTTGAACCCCTGATCTTAGGTGATCCACCCACTTCGGCCTTCCAAAGTGCTGGGATTATGGGCACGAGCCACCATGCCCAGCCATAACCCCATTTTTATTTCTGCTTTGATATATGTAAAAATCTTTTTTCTTTTTTTGTTTTGATACAAAATGCATACTAGATATTTTCACTTAAACCAGCCCATCCTTTGCCTTTGCCTTTGCTTCATGTCCCCTTAGAATGTTTGAGTCTTCATAGGACTTAAAGATCATCTGCTCCATGAACAAGGGAACTGAAGGCCGGAGGGGAGGAGTCTTGTGCTAAGTCCGGGGTCTTTCAGCTCCATCTCTTTCCACTGATACAGGAGCCAGGGAAGGGAACCAACATGGATTGTTTGCCAGATAAGAGACAGATATTTTCCCGCATAGTCTAAGTGAATCCTCAGAAGTCACAGGGTGTGCATTGTTATCCCTGTTTAATGAGTGGAATTCTGAAGTTTTCTTTTTTTTTTAAAATGGAGTCTTGCTCTGTCGCCCAGGCTGGAGTACAGTGGCACAATCTTGGCTCACTGCAAGCTCCACCTCCCGGGTTCACGCCATTCTCCTGCCTTTGCCTCCCAAGTAGCTGGGACTACAGGTGCCCGCCACCATGCCCGGCTAATTTTTTGTATTTTTTTTTTAGTAGAGATGGGGTTTCACCGTATTAGCCAGGATGGTCTTGATCTCCTGACCTCGTGATCCGCCCGCCTTGGCCTCCCAAAGTGCTGGGATTACAGGTGTGAGCCACCGCGCCCGGCCGGAATTCTGGAGTTTTCAACAGGAAGAATGAAGTGATAGAATGTACTTGGGTAACATGGCCATTGAGACTTGATGGCTAGGTCATCTCTCAGGGGTGCCATGGAGCCCCTGGGATGCCCGGGACTCTCCGGGCTCTCCAGGTCTCATGCTGTCTGAGGGTGCTGCTTGTGGGGCCACCTGTGTTCCTTTGGGACCAGTGTGTTTCAGTATCTGGCCCGTGAACCTGTTCTCAGGTTGACCTTGTCTCTGCAGGAACACTTTTTCCTCGAAGCCAGTGTTTGGGATTTTGGAAACAAGCTAAATTGAAATCTCTGTGATTATAGGACTTGATGAATAATTTGTGTTACAAAATATTGAAAAATCATCCCTCACAAAGTCCATTTTAAGTGTTGCCTAAGTACAGTTACTTCATTGAAACTGCTCACCGGCTGGTGGCAAAGCTTATTTGTGAACAAGTGTTTCTGGTGCTCTGACATGTCCACAGTAGGTCTCTGCACATGTGGAAGGGGGCAGTCTGTGCAGGAGAGTCTTCTTTCCCGCCCTCCCCACCCCCCGCCATGGGAAAAGGAGAGAAATGGTGAGTTAGGGCAGGGGAAAGGGAAACAGGGAGGAGGCAGGTCAAGGATAATCAGGAATATGGCACAGACACTGCTGGACTCTGAGGTTTCCTAAGAAATCCATGCCCTGGCTCCATTTTTTCTTTCAATGACCCTCACTGAGGAGCTGTGGGTACCGTGATAGGCACTAGAGAAGGCGGGTGACTCGAGTATGATCTGATCTACCAGGGTTAACAACTTGGCTGGGGAAAGAGGAATGGGGGCCAAATAATGGCACCATAGGGGAACTATAAAAGGGGCAGTGGTGGGCCAAGGGTCACTAGAATGGTGGGGGTCTCCTTGGAGGAGGTGACACTCAAACTGGGCCTTGCAGGGCAGGTGGGAGTTGACCAGGAAGACGGCAGTCTCAGGTGGCAGTGTGCTGCTTGTGTGGCTATCAGGGCTGGCCCATGAGGGGCAAGGCTGCTGGGCAGGCTGGGAAGCCAGACTGGGGAGGCCCCAGGGGGTGTTCCGTGTGCAGCTGCCACATTGAAAGGTGTGTAAGTGTAGTTGGAGGATGTGCGGCTGAGGCAGGACCCAAGGGAGGGGGTGTACACACGAGCCAAGAAGGGAAAAGGCGGTCTGCACACGTACACAGTGCCCTGAAGGTCTTGCGTTTCTGATAGAAATTGTGCCGTAGCTCTTTACCAAATTGACTGGTGTTTGGGCACACAGTTGAGCACACACTGGGCCTTGGTTGTATGTTTTGAATTTAGTGTGGTTTTTATTCAAGACCCCAGTGCTCTCTGCACGTTTCCATACTCCCATCTCAACTCTAAAACATATAAGTTCTTATTCAGATCAACTTGCTGGTAAAATTAGAGAAAATTTCAAAGCTTCTTTTTACTCTCTTTGTCTCACATTTCTCCAGTGGGGAAAAAGCCTGGAAGACAAGTGTGTTAAAGAACTGGCTGTTCTTGTAAGTATTTGAGGAGAACAGTGTGAGTCATTGTAGCTTTTCACTGGTATTTGAGTATCCGGTTTATTTTTAAACAGTTCTGTGAAACTGGAGTTTCTTCCACGGTTTCTGTTACCATGGCGCCATAATATTTCCTCGTCTGCTTGTTCAGACTTTCACACACTTCAGCATCACATTTACAATTCTTTACAATCAGAATATCTTATTCATAATCTCCAGGAATGTTTCTCCAGCTGCAATAGCATTTTTCTCCAAATGGGAAAAGTCCGTTGTTTCTGCCACTTGCAGATGCTGGGAAGAGAGAGGGTCTGGTTCTGTGAAGGACAGTGAGTGCGGGGGCTGCAAGGGCCCCTCTCGGGGTTCGAGTGGGTGGACCCATGTCATCTGTGTGGAGCCACTTCCCCTTTAGGCGCCACGGTTGAGAGTATGGGATGGACAGGCTGCTGCTTTTGCTTGGGAAGAGTTGGTGATGTATTTTTTGGTCTAGACATCTAACACACCACCCTTGGTTCTTTGGTCCCCTCAAACATGAACGTGGGTTTGTTCTGTTGCTCTTATTTATTTCGTCATTTATTTTTGGACTTGAATTGAGGCTTCCACTTCGGGCAGGTCTCTTGTTTTGACAGTCTGCAGTCCAGAGAAAAACAATGCTGGGCTTGGCAGTCACTGGCAAAGTCGGTTTTGCCCGCCCTCCAGGCATGCAGGATTATTCAGAGAGGTGCCTTTCTACATCTCACTGCTTTGAGAAATACATATTTCTTAAAGAGTTGTTCAGGATTTAAGGAAAGTTGGGCAGGTATATGGAACCATAGAGTTTATTTCCAATCTCTTAAAGTCTTAGACCTCAACTTTTCAGGGATAACAAGATTTTCCTCTGACACAGAAAGATAATAATAGACTAGGTTCTGAATGTGTGCTTTGGACTTAATTATGGGAACTTGGCTTTGTCAAGTGTTTTTAAATTCTACTGTAAATATAAATGCTGATTCAATGATACAGCAACCCTTGATACTTGAGAATGTAAAGTGCTGTGTGACTGATTGGATCTTTTGTCTCCTGACACAATTGGCTCCTCTGATTCAGAGAGGACCCCTTTTTGAAGATCAAAAGCAAAATAAAAGTGTGGATTTCTAGTGGCATGTGGACAGGGGGGTGTCCTGGGGGCTGCCCAGGAGGCTCCAGGTGGGAAGTGCTTCTGACTTAGTGGCTACACAAGCTGGCCATTGTGGAAGAATTGGCTTTTTCCTTTTTTTTTTTTTTTTTTTGGTAACAATTGACTTTTTAAGAATCATCAAAATGTTGTTTTGCTCTCAGCTCAAGAAACATTTGTAATTAGTAATCCGAGTAACTAAATATTTTTTCTCTCCTGTGTAATCCAAGATTTGTCAGTATATGGCCTTTGTGAGTAAAATTGATAACAATAGTACATTATCCTAAAGGTCTTATTTGATACCCTTTTATCAAGTCAACACTTTACTCTCCCACCATTTGACTTGTAAAGATGCCCAAATGTGTCGCTGTCAATTTCAACAAATGTTAGGAAGGACCTGTTGTCATATGTGAGATATGCTTGTGGAATTTACTGTCTAGAGGGGAAAGCAGACTGCACACAGGTAAAAACTGAGGTAGTGGTATGTGCTTTGAAGAAATATAAAAAGAGTTAGAAGTTAACCGGCTGGAGTTGGTGGTGGTGGGAGGTGTGGCTAGGTTCTCTAAGCCATGCCCCAAATGGTGTGAGGGAGCCAGCCATACCCTTGTCTCAGGGAATAGCATTCCAGGCAGAGGGAACAGCGTGTGCAAAGGCTCTGAGGCAGGCATGAGCTTATTATGTTGAAGAAACAGAAGATCCTGTGCTGGGACAGAGAAGAGTCAGCAGGTAAGGGAGAGTGGTGGGGGAATGGGTGGAAGGGCAGACAGGGGCCAGGTCATGATGGGATTTTCAGTACAGTGGAGGAGTTAGGGTTGAAGTGATGTGATGGTTTGGAGAAGGGAAGTGACATGATTTGAATATTTACAAAGATTGCACTGAAGAGGCTAAAAACTGGAAGTGAGGATAGATTTTCTGTTCTCTTTAACATTGAGTTTTCATGGGAAAACATGAAACGTTTTCATTTTAGCTTTGAAAATTTAGAGTTATTAATACCACCTGTGTTCCTTACAGTTGGGGGTTTTGTGACATTTTCTGGGCTGTTTTGGAAGAGGGATTGTGTAAGTGAATATACCCTGGTTGTTAACCATAATAATAACAACGTGATCTCTGCATGGCTCTGTTAAATTAAAAAATGTAACTATTAATAGTGTGTAAAATAGTTCTCAGCCTAGCCAGCAGCTGGAAGATTACGCATTATGAGAAACTCATCGAGTTTAAACCACATGGGGATTTCTGTGTAGAAATATACCAGTTCCTCCTTCCTTCCTCACTGTTCCTGTTTCAGGGCAGGCATTGGCTGTGTGGAGCCCTCTGAACCCTGGCTGGTCCCATTGACACTGACTTTGTTCCTCCACCGCCCTCCCATCACCTCAGGTCTCTTCTGTCTGGAACACCTCATGCCTCTCCCATTCTGCACCTGCCCCATTCCCATCCAAGGTTCAACTTGGTGTCACTGGCTGGGAAGCCACTTCCTCACTTCGCTGGGTGGAGAGTGGCTACTTCAATCCTCCGACAATCCCAAGGAGTGGTAACCGGCAGTGTTAGTTTTGTTTTCTAGATGAGGAAACTAAGGTTCAGGAAGGTTAAGTAATGTGCCCCTGATTACCCAGCTGGTTTGCAGCAAGACTGGGATTCATTCATTGCTGCTTCTCACATATCATTGCCTTGTGTAAGCCAGGTGCTGTGCCCAGCCATGGAATACAGCTGTGAACAAGGCAGGCATGGGTTATGTGTCTGCCGCCCTCAACACCCTGAGCTGTTTGAGCAGGCAGGCTTCTGGAATGGGCATTCAGTGAACACTGAGCGCATGAGTGAGTGAACGAAAGAATTCCCGTCAGCATTCTACTCTTGTTGGGCCCAGGTTGGCATGCTGCCTCCCTTAACATCCAGCCTGTCACTCTTCAGAGTCATGCACACATGACTCGCCTCTGCCTTTCCTTGGTGTCTTTCGTTGCCTGTGTCTCACGCAGGAGACAGCACAGCCTGGTGGCTCAGGGAGGCTCTGGAGCACCTGGTCTAGGTTTGAGTCCGAGCTCCGCCACTTACTAGTTGTGTGACTGGGGCAAGTTATTTAAATACTCTTATGCCTCTGTTTCTTCATCTCTAAATTTCCTTTTGAACTTGAACTGTCAAAAACTTTTGTTTTTTAATTCTTAAAGTTTCCCGCTGACCCAAACCAGATTGAGAGATTGGATCACCAAAACCATGGAGGTATTTTTGCTTTTTATGAGAGTGCCTTTTGTTATTTCAAAATGATCTACTTTCATACTTCCAAATGCATTTTAGAAACATTTCAATTAATTTAAAAGACAATAATTTTCAAATTCATTTATTCAGTGTTTTCCCTCGTTTACGTGGTGTGAACGTGGGTGTCCATGTACTTCTTAGGTCAGGATTGAGTGGGTGCCTCACCTGTGCTATGCTCTGCGTGAGACACGAGGACAGGAGGGTCCAGAGAAGGTCTGGAAGCTGAGACAAAGGTTCTGAGTGTGTCCAGGGCCCAAACCCAGCGGTCCTGGTGCTGCTGCGTGTTCTGGCTATGGAATTGGGGCAGAGAGCACAGGTAGCAGGAAAGTGTATGAGTTAGGCCACAAGTCTCAGAGACCCTCAAAATAACAGTGGCTTAAAGAGAAGTTTATTCCTCTCATCTGCTGCAGAGTCCAGAGGTGGCATGGCTGGTGGGCACACCACACTGTCAGAGACCCAGACTACTTCCTCTGTCTTGTTTTGTGCATGGCTCTGTTCCCAAGTCACCTCATGGTTCGTGATGAGAAAAGCATGGCATTCATATTTAACACAGAGAACTCTGTGCTGGCAATGGGACACAAAAATAAACTCCATGTGGTTCCTGCCCTCAAGGATCTTAGTTCTCTTGGGAGAGACAGATGCCTGGATGACCACCCTCCGTCTGAGGCTGAATGGAAGGAGTCCTGTGTGAGGAACACAGGCAGGCAGGCCAGGCAGCAGAGCTGACATTTGGGACTACAGGAAGGCTTTATGAAGGAGGTGGCATCTGATCTTAATCTTAAAGAATAATTAGTATCTTGACAGTCATCTGGGAGGTGGTTTGAGGGAGAAGGATACAGTGAAGGGAGGCATGAAGACCTGAAAGGGCAGGGAGCCCCTGCTCGGAGCCCCAGGTGGCGGGTCGCTCTCCTGCCTTGTCCAAGTTGAAGTAGACCATCATTCTAGAGCAGACGTCACACAGTTGGAAAGATGTCCCCAGCTGTGTGATTAGTATGACATCCATTTTAAAAGTGAACAAAAGAACCTGGAAAGAAACCAGACAAGATTGTTTTGGGGTTCCGAGATACTCGTTCTTTGCCTGTACTTTGGAAGCAGGATCAAGCTATTCGCAGGCACGCCACTCCCACTGAATATTTCACAATCCACTGAGCCCAGTGCTGTCACTGTGTTTCAGTTCTCAGAAGCCACTGACAGCATCTTCAGTGAGAAGCCCTGAGACCCGGAGTCAGAGCACTTTTTACTCGTTTTGCAAGACACAAATATTAACTGCTGTTTACTTTCCCTTTAAATTTTAGCCTGTGTGTGTGTGCAGGACTTGTAGCATAGATGAGACCTTGTGTTACCAACATTGTAAGTAATTTCTGTGATGTGGACATGCTTGGGAAGCATGGACTTTCTTTATGTTGACTGTGGCTTGTTTCACAGTGAGACCCTGATAATGAGCTCAAGCCTCGACACTGGGGTCCTGGTGGGTGTCCGCTGTCAGGCCCAGAGCTGATGAAGCAGGGAGGATCTTTGCAGCCATGCTCACTGCACACCCACACTCTTATAATTACTTAGCTTTAATTCACGTATATTCTCCTGTAATCTCCTGCTTATAGGAGACCCTCTTAAAACGTTTTAAACTCAGAGAAATCTTAAGAGCTTGTTCAAACCCACTCTCTTCTTTTCATGTGAAAGTAGTTGGATGCTGAGAAGATAAGGGACTTGCCCAATGTCTCATTGCTGTTTATGGCAAATTTGGGATGAGGCTTCTAAATTTTGGCACTGAAAGCCCTTTGTAAGTGTAAAAAATGACTTCTGAATTATCAAAAATGAAATTATGTTCAGTGTAGCTTTATTGATTTTGTTTGTTTAGACGTATGTGTATTTGTGTGTATTTTTCCTTAAATTTGGTGTTCCAGGTAGGGTATACCCAGTGATTCCCTTCACCAGCCTGACTACCTGCAAGTGCCTCCACCACCATTTTGGGGTGTACTTCATTGTCTTCAGACACTAACACCATCTACTGAGTTGAATGGGCATCAGTCCATCAGGACCGATGAAACACTCTGACAACTTATATATTAAAGGAGTTTCAAATTTAAAATTTCACAAATGAGGCTTGTGTATTTGAAGTTTCTTAAAAATAAAAACAAAACCAACCTGATTTCTGTACTCCTGTTTGTGAAATTAGACGCTGTGTGAGGCTCAGCTGCCTCCACAACAGCTGAAGTCTTGTTTTATGTGAACGCCTTCTTTTCTTTCCTCCTCCTGTCCATTTCTGATGCATGTGTAAGATGGCAGGTGATATTTCATTGCCTACAGCACTCTCAGATTCAGCACGTGAAGAGACAGTTAATCACTTTAAGGACTTCAGAGGCAGCAGCATTTTTTAGCCAAGGTGTTTCTTTGGGCCATTTTCCTCCTCTGCCTCTCGGGGTGTGTTCCCATCCTTTCGCAAGGGTTTGTGGTTTACCCCTTAAGTGTAGATGGAGGACATCAGATTGAAGTCTTGCTTTTTAAACTGTATCCAGAGGTTCACCAACTCTCTTTGGAGTGTGTGAGCCAGAGACCCCCAGGGAAACAGTGGAACAGAAGTGGAAGCTGCATGTGCCGTGACATCCCAACCTGGGCTCTGCCTGAAAACCCAGACATCTGGACATGAGGGCTTGGCTCAGTGGAGTGTGGGACCGTGACATGATATTTTACAGCCATGAAAAATGACTGGGGCTGGGCACGGTGGCTGACGCCTGTAATCCCAGCACTTTGGGAGGCCAAGGCAAGCGATCACCTGAGGTCGGGAGTTCGATACCAGCCTGACCAACATGGTGAAACCCCGTCTCTACTAAAGATACAAAATTAGCCAGGCGTGGGGGCGCATGCCTGTAGTCCCAGCTACTCAGGAGGCTGAGGCAGTAGAATCGCTTGAACCCGGGAGGCGGAGGTTGCAGTGAGCCGAGATCACGCCATTGCACTCCAGACTGGGCAACAAGAGCGAAATTCGGTCTCAAAAATAAATAAATAAATAAATAATAAAATAAAAATATGACCGGGGCCAGGCTCAGTGGCTCACGTCTGTCATCCCAGCACTTTGGGAGGCCAAGGTGGGTGGATCACTTGAGGCCAGAAGTTCGAGACCAGCTCGGCCAACATGGCGAAACCCTGTCTGTACTAAAAATATTTTAAAAAATTAGTTGGGCATAGTGGCGGGCTCCTGTAGTCCCAGCTACTTGGGAGGCTGAGGCATGAAAGTTGCTTGAACTCAGGGGGGCGGAGGTTGCAGTGAGCTAAGATCGTGCCACTGTGCTCCCGTCTGGGCAATAGAGCGAGACTCTGTCTCAAAAAAAAGAAAAAAAGTGACTGGAAGATGCCCAGACAACAGGGAGAAATGCTGCTTATGCAGCTGAGAAAAACAGACCACAGGATGGCTTGTTGGCTGCAAGGACAGTGAAGTCAGGCCATAGATGACGGCAGAAACAAGGGCTAAATGAGGAGAGCGGAGGCTGGTGGGACAGAACTGGCCATGAGGAGCCCCTGTTGGCCTTGACAGCTCTGTGCTAGCCAACATTTGGACTTAAAATCATCATGGGCTTGGCAGTGTGGGGAGGGTGGAAAGAGCAGAGCCGGAGATTCTCCTGGACAGGAGTCGTGAGCTCCAGAGCTGCCGATGAGCAGGTGTGGTAAGCAGAAGAACTGCACTGGGGTTGCTCTGTTGTTTGGTTTTCCTTAACCTCCTCCGAGCATTTTTTTTTTTTTTTAAGAGATAGGGTCTCTCTATGTTGCCCAGGCTGGAGTGCAGTGGCTATTCACAGGCGTGATCATAACTCAATGCAGCCTCGAACTCCTAGGCTCAGGCAGTCCTCCCACCTCAGCCTCCTGAGGAGCTGGGACCACAGGTGCACTCGGCTCCAGGATGATTTTTTTTTCCTGTGGGAGGAAGAGGGCTGCTCTGTTGTGTTGACTGAAACAAGATGTGTTCTCCCCCCTCTCTTTTCTTCTTAACAGAATATTGGAGAGTCTGTGCTGTGTTTCTTTGAAGTGGTTCTGTGTCCTAGCAGAGTTCCTAAGATTCCTCTTCCTCCCACTGTTTTTCTTCAGTTTGCAGTGGATAGTTCTGTGCTACGAGGTGGTTTGAAATCCTCTGGTTTTGAGGTGATGGTTTCTATAGCAACAGTTAGTTGTGTCTGCCTGGAGATGCTGGCTGTTTTTTTAATCTCTGGAAGCACCTTCGAGTGTGTTCTGGCCCACCCTGCCCAGGCTGATGGGTGCTTCCGGAGGGCCTAGGACCTGCTGAGCTCTAGGCCTCAGTGTGATTCCCTTGAGGGAGGGACCAGCCTTTAAGCCCAAGCATCTTGCAGTGCACAAGCGGTTTTCCATTGTTAAATCAAATGCATTACACCATGTTCCAGAGAGATATAAGTCACTTTATTTACTGGTCTCTTATCTCTTCCTTTGAGGAATGTTCACTTTTCCAGATGAAATCATTGGAAACGAAATGAGTTGTGCCAGACAGTTGGGCTCTTAAAAAGCATCCCAGCTTTGGCCGGGCGCGGTGACTCACGCCTGTAATCCCAGCACTTTGGGAGGCTGAGGCGGGTGGATCACAAGGTCAGGAGATCGAGACCATCCTGGCTAACACGGTGAAACCCCGTCTCTACTAAAAATACAAAAAAAAAAAAAAAAAATTAGCTGGGTATGGTGGCGGGTGCCTGTGGTCCCAGCTACTTGGAAGGCTGAGGTGGGAGAATGGTGTGAACCCGGGAGGCAGAGCTTGCAGTGAGCTGAGATTGTGCCTCTGCACTCTAGCCTGGGTGACAGAGTGAGACTCCATCTCAAAAAAACAAAACAAAACAAAAAAACCATCCCAGCTTTGCTAATGGTGCAAAGCACTGTCTTAACGTGGGCCTTACTGCCTGAGCGGCTTATAGGAGGTGACCTGGGTGGTAGAGACAAGCAGAAGACCCCATTCTTTCTTCCAGGGGACTGACGACTTACATGAGTAGCCCGAGCTGAGCCAAGGCTGGTGACATGGAGGACCCAGAAACCCAAGGGCCCCAGCTGGGTTGTCAGGCAGCAGGAGGGCCTCCCGTGAGGCTGGTGGTAGCCAGGGTTGAACCTCACACACCCCCAACCATGGTTGCTAAACCTGTGTGTGGTTTAGTTTAGCATGTGCAGTAGTGTTTATGAAAGAATTCTAACCGCTAGAGTTATAGCACCTTCACATAAATGCTCTTACTGTTTTTTGTCTTTGAATCCTCAGTATCCATAAATCGAAATTACCCAGACTCTTCAACTTTTCTTGTCCTGAATTCATCCAGCTATTTACAGAGCAACTGCTTTGTGTTTGACACTGGATGCTAGGGCTGTAGCAGTAAGCACAACTGACAAATGTCCCTGCCCTCCTAGAGCTGTTTTTGTTTGTTTGTTTGTTTTTTGTTTTTGAGACAGTCTCGCTCTGTCATCCAGGCTGGAATGCCATGGCACGATCTCGGCTCACTGCAACCTCTGCCTCCTGGGTTCAAGTGATTCTCCTTTCTCAGCCTCCCAAGTAGCTGGGATTACAGGCATGGGCTACCACACCCAGCTAATTCTTGTATTTTTAGTAGAAATGGGGTTTCACCATGTTGGCCAGGCTAGTCACAAACTCCTGACCTCAGTGATCCGCCCGCCTCGGCCTCCCAAAGTGCTGGGATTACAGGCATGAGCCACCATGCCCGGCCCTAGAGCTGACTTTCTAGTGGGGCAGACAGACAAGAAATAAAACAGTTAAGTAAATTATGTAGCTCCTTAAGAGGTGTTAAGTGCTTGGGAGAGAAAAGTAAAGCGGGGGGGGGGGGGGGGGGGGGGGGGGGGGGGGGCAGAAAAGACCTCACTGGGGGGGGGGCTGATACAGGCCTGTGGGGCAGGAGGGAGACCATTTCAGGGAGGAGACAGCACATTCACTGTGCCTGGCAGTGCTAGGACCAACAGGGGAGCGGAGTGGAGCTTGGTGTAGGGTGGACAGCAGTGGTGGGGGGTTGGAGAGCAGGATCTGAGGACAAAGTAGCTCAGTGGAGGTGAACAGATGCGGGCTATGAGGACCTGGGCTTTTACTCTGCATGGGGAGGCTTAAGAGCAGCCATGTGGTCTGCCTTGCATTTTGAGAGGGTCACTGTGTTGAGAGTGGACTGAAGTCAGATTGTTAAATATATCGTGCTTTGAGAAGGCATGCAGCAATACATACAGCTACAGTTCTATGGACAAGTATGAAATTAGTATGTTCTAATTTTTAAAAACAGTAGCACAGATACGAAACACTGAGTTACTGTGGGAACCTGGGAGCCCTGTTAGGGGAAGGATGACTGCAGCCACACAAAGGAGAGGTGATAGTGGCAGTGACAGTGGAGAGATGCAGGGGGTCTGGTCATCTCTTTGGCTTTTTGGAGGCAAGGCGGGTCCGGAGATGCGCATGGACCTCCCCTACTCCCTAAAGCTGGGGGCGGGGGGTCTTGTGGGAACCTCCCTTCCTTACAGTATGGGCCCATTCATGAAACAAAGTCAGGTATTCTCCATGGTTTTTTGTTTTTTTGTTTTTTTTAAGAGACCAGGTCTCACTTTGTCACCCAGATTAAAGTGCAGTGGCACAATCGTAACTCACTGCTGCCTCAAATTCCTGGGCTCAAGCAGTCCTCCAGCCTCAGCCTGCTGAGTAGCTGGGACTCACAAGTGTGCACTACCACACCTGGCTAATTTTATTTTTTAATTTATTTTAGAGGTGAGATCTCACCATCTTGCCTAGGCTGGTCTTGAATTCCTGGCTTCAAGCAGACTTCCCACCTTGGCTTCTCAAAGTGCTGGGATTACAGGCGTGAGCCACTATGCCCAGTCAGGGTAAATTTTTAGAAGAAATAGTTGAGGACGAAGTGGCTCAGTGGAGGTGAGCAGATGCAGGCCGGGAGGACCTGGGCTTTTTACTCTGCACAAGGGGCTTAAGAACAGCAGTGTGGTCTGCCTTGCATTTTGAGAGGGTCACCTTGTTGAGAATAGACTGAAGTTGGATTGTTAAATATGTCATGCATTGAGAAGGCATGCAACAATACATACAACTACAGTTCTGCAGCCAATTATGAAATGAATATGTTCTTTTTTTTTTTGAGACGGAGTCTCGCTCTGTCGCCCAGGCTGGAGTGCAGTGGCCGGATCTCAGCTCACTGCAAGCTCTGCCTCCCAGGTTTACGCCATTCTCCTGCCTCAGCCTTCCAAGTAGGTGGGACTATAGGCGCCCGCCACCTCGCCCGGCTAGTTTTTTTGTATTTTTTAGTAGAGACGAGGTTTCACCATGATAGCCAGGATGGTCTCGATCTCCTGACCTCGTGATCCGCCCGTCTCGGCCTCCCAAAGTGCTGGGATTACAGGCTTGAGCCACCGCGCCCGGCCATGTTCTCATTTTTAAAACCAGTAGCACGGGTACAAAACTCTGAGTTACCATGCAGCTTATCTATGACGCCAGATTAGTCCTTTCTAAAGTGTACCCTGCCCCACAGAAGCATGTGGGCATCCACTTTGCTATGTGCTGGGACAGGCACAACACTCACTCCCTCTGCCTTTGCCAGAAAGACCCCTCCCCTGTCCTTCTCATGCCCACTGCCCGTCTTCCTGCAGTCCTCAGAGAGGTCGCATTCTATCTCAGTTAGCCCGCCCCCACCCCCAGGTCTTTTAGAGTGCCCTACTTCTCTGTGTCCTGGTGCTTTTCACACCATATAGCTGTTTTTACTTTGCCGTGTGCCAATCTGCCCTAGTAGGATGTCAGCCCCAGGAGGTCAGGGACCCAGTCTGCCTTGTTCACTGCCCCTCCCCAAGCTTAGGAGAGTGCCTGGCACATAGTAGATGTTCAAATGGTAAATATGTCCCTTATCAAAGGATCCTCTCATCTTGGGCCCAAACAGTGGCTTAGAATAAATCATGATTTCCCAACCACTGAAAAATCTCCCCCCAGATAATGAAGAGGAAACAAGCTGCAGGTCAATCTGTGCTCAGTGCAAGGCCTTTCGAGCAGCCAGAACCCAGCCAGCTGGATGTGCTGGGGCCGTGGCAGCGAGGATGTCCACCTCTGCCTACCTTTGCAGTTAGAGGGTTAGAGCGGGGTGGAGGGGCTTTCTCCCGAGGCCAGCTTTCAGAAGAGATGAGCAGCATGGTCTTTTTACTCAGAATGTTCTTACTTTATGAAAATAGCCTTTTGGCCTAAAAAATGACCTATTATTTTGTCTGGTTGTGGAATAAATTAAGGGTATTAAGGGGGAGCTTGATGTCCTTGTATAATACATCACTTGTTTACCAGATATCTGTTATCAAGCCCAAAGGGGAGGAAGGAGGTTACGCCAGCTTCCAGCCTGTGCCAAGGGCACCTTGGCAACCTCTGTTAACCTCTGAGACTCTGCACACCATCTAAGGAATGGCTCTGACTCACTGTACTTACATACATTGTTAGCAGAAGTCACTGGAATCTGAGATCTGGAACTATTTCAGTACCTCAGTCATTCCCTGATTCCCAGATTCCTGAGAAGTGCCCCTTAGAACAAAAGGATGTGGTGGCTCACACCTGTAATCCCAGCACTTTGGGCGGTCGAGGCAGGTGGATCACCTGAGGTCAAGAGTTTGAGACCAGCCTGGCCAACATGGTGAAACCCCGTCTCTACTAAAAATGCAAAAATTAGCCTGGTAAGGTGGTGCGCGCCTGTAATCCCAGCTGCTCAGGAGGCTGAGGCAGGAGAATTGCTTGAACCCGGGAGGCGGAGGTTGCAGTGAGCTGAGATCGCACCACTGCACTCCGGCCTGGGCAACGACAGAGTAAGACTCTGTCTCAAAAAAAAAAAAGAGCTTCTAAATGAAGTTCCCAAAAGTTAGAGAAGCTCTTTTCTGGTTTCTCATTGCTCCCTTTTCATAGCAGCCTGTTTGTGTGTTATGGATACATAACCCTTGAGTCTCTCCAAGAATTCTCACCAGATTTCATTAGAATTTCTCTCGTTCCCTCAAGTATTTGTTTTCCCCAGATGTCAGTTTGAACTTTATGAAAGGGCAGGGCTAATGGCATAGGAAGCTGAGCTGGTTCCTTCTTGGCCCTTCCCCTAAATGGGAGAGTGGCCCCATCTCTGTAAGAGGCTGGGCAAGGCCCCAGGTGGGCTTCCCTGAAAGTCATCTGCACTTGATGGCTTGGCTCCAAATGCAGCTTTTTTTTTTTTTTTTTCTTTTTTCTTTTTGGAGACGAGTCTCACCCTGTCGCCCGGGCTGGAGTGCAGTGGCGCAATCTCCGCCTCCTGGTTTCAAACGATTCTCCTGCTTCAGCCTCCCGAGTAACTGGAACTACAGGCGCGTGCCACCACGCCTGGCTAATGTCTTGTAGTTTTAGTAGAGACGGGGTTTCACTGTGTTAGCCAGGATGGTCTCTATCTCCTGACCTCGTGATCTGCCCGCCTTGGCCTCCCAAAGTGCTGGGATTACAGGTGTGAGCCGCCGGGCCCGGCCCAAATATGGTTTTTAAAATGACCCTGGGCCAGACGCAGTGGATTACTTGAGCCCAGGAGTTCAAGACCAGCTTGGGCAATATGACAAAACCCCGTCTCTACTGCAAATACAAAAATTAACTGGGCATGGTAGTGCATGCCTGTGGTTCTAGCTACTGGGGAGGCTGAGGTGGGAGAATCACTTGAGCTGAGGAGGTTGGGGCTGCAGTGAGCTGTGATCACTTCACTGCACTTCAGCCTGGGTGACAGACCGAGACTCTGTCTCAAAAAAAAAAAAAAAGACCATAATAATTCATGGTAATTAACCCTCACCCCTGCCACTCACAACTTTGCATTTCTCAACTCTGAGCTTGGTGTTCCTAAGGCCTTGTCTCCAGCACTGGCATTTTTAGGTGGTTTTCTTCTTCTCCCGGCCCACACCTGGCCGCTCTCTTCCAGCACGTCCTCCACCATGGGCGGCACGGCCTTGTTTCTGTGTTGTTACAGCTTCTACCTCATAATTCAGCAGGTCTTTGGGAGGAAGGAGAAGGAGCTGTGTGTGCCTCCCTTGAATTTGTTTCTTTCCAAAAAATGACACTATAATAGCAATGCTGTAATGTCATTATTTTGGGGAAGAAACAAATTCAGAGGAACTACATGGGAAACATATTTTCTTACCTGTTTTTGCCATTGTGTTGGCAAAGAATGCAGAATAACTCAGCACACACCACCCTATCCTAAAGGTTTATTTCAAAATCGCTTGTTGGAATTCGGATGGCATGCTTCTGGTTCATCTTGCAAGGCACCCAGGGTAGCCTGTGAGAGCGAGTTCCAGACTGGAGTGTGTGCAGGAACAGTCTCCGTCATGTGTAGCCCTTGTTCAGAGTTCACAGAACTCATTCAGCTTTGAATTCCGGTATTGGAGCTCAGTTTCTTTTTTTTCTTTTTTAGATTTTTTCTTATTTTTAATTTTTAAAGTTCTTTTAGAGACCAGGTCTCACTCTGTCACCCAGCCTGAGGTGCAGCAGTATGATTGTAGCTCACTGCAGCCTCCAGCTCCTGGGCTCAAGTGATCCTCCCACCTCAGCTTCCTGAGTAGCTGGGACTACAGGTATGTACTACCACACCTGCTAATTTTTCTTTTTTTTCTTTTTTTAAATAGAGATGGGGGTCTCACTGTGTTGGCCAGGCTGGCCTCAAGTGATCCACCTGCTTTGGTCTTTCAAAGTGTTGAGATTTCCAGGTGTGAACCACCATGCCTGGCTGAGCTCAGTTTGTTTGTTTGTTTGTTTGTTTGTTTGTTTGTTTGTTTTTAAGATGGATTCTCACTCTGTCGCCCAGGCTGGAGTGCAGTGGCGCGATCTTGGCTCACTGCAACCTCCACTTCCCGGGTTCAAGTGATTCTCCTGCCTCAGCCTTCTGAGTAGCTGAGATTACAGGTGCATGCTACCACACCCAGCTAATTTTTGTATTTTTAGTAGAGACATAGTTTCACCATGTTGGCCAGACTGGTCTTGAACTCCTGATCTCGTGATCCGCCTGCCTCGGCCTCCCAAAGTGCTGGAATTACAGGCGTGAGCCACTGTGCCCAGCCTGAGTTCAGTTGCTTTGGGAAGAAGTAATTAGTCAACCACTGGGTGCCAGACAGTCTGAAATGTACAAAAGAAGTGCCAGATGAGTCCCCATCCTTGGAAAGACCAGGGATGACTCATTTGTCTGTCACTTTGCGCTTCTCAAAATTCTTTCACAGCTGTCACCCCTGAGCCTCTTAATACCCTGGGAGGTAATGAGAGCCCCTGTTGTACTGCCTTACAGATGAGGACAATGGCTCTCAGAGGGGACAAATAGCTGCATTACAGAGGTGGGGCTGAGACTCATTTTCAACTCAATATCACACTCTCTTCCCAGGAACTTTACCTTCCAGATGAGAAGCCCCCAATTAATTGCTAAATACACATTTATATATTTTTTGCATTGATTTTCAAAGGTTCCAGCACTATTGGCATTAGAGAGCAGCTTGTCCCACACATGTGCACAGGTATGGTCAAGGTCATTGTAGTGGGCTCAGCCTGGAAGAATGAATGAAGCAGAGCCAGGAAACATGCCCTACCTGACCTCCTTTTGAAGAAACAATTGCTCTCAGTCTCCTCAGCTTACATATTTCTTCAGCTCAAAGGGTGCTGCAAGCAGATTCATTTTTATAGTTAAGGACGTGTGTGTGTCAAAAAAAATTCTGAGTGGTACTTCCTGACAGGCCCAGCGCCTTTGGGGATGTGGTAGAGATCAGGATCAACGCGGAAGCCCCAAGGCTCCAGCCTCCCTGGCAGGTGGTGGGACTCTGGGTAATCCTCCTGCCCTTTCTTCTTTCCGCTGCCAAGGATTGCCGGATTCTGGAAATGCCTGGTAGCTGGGCATGTGGTGTCTTGCTGGAGTTGGGCAGCATGGAGTCCGATGGTCTGGGTTGAGTCCCAGCCTAGCATTTATGAGCTGTGGGTCTGTGACCAGTGATTTGAATTATCTGTATCTTGGTTGCCTTTTCATCAAATGGAGACAATAATATATCTTTTGTAGGATTTTTGAGGTACAAAAATAATATATCTGAAGCTCACCTCACCCACCTGTTGGCACTGAGAGGTACTGAGTAGCTGGTAGCTGCTTGGATGGTGGTTTATCCCACTTCTACAAAATTCAGAGCCTGGACTCCCAGGTGGAGTAGCAGAACTGCATCCGGGTAAAGCAGTCTTGCTTGATTTGATGCAAACATGGCAGACTCCAGGCAAGAGAGCTGTCTTTGGGGGACGAAATGCAGTCATCGAATAGCTTTTGAACCCTGCATGGTGCCATGAGGCAGCTCTTCTAGCTCCTTGGACTCCCTGTGAGGTTGAGCATGGCTATTCTAGGGTGTGGCCTGTCTGCAGTGGCCCTGGTCTGCAGCTGGTTCCTACTCATGATGGGGTCATGGCCACCGTAGCAACTGATACCTACAAAGGACATTTTTACTTTACAAAACATTTCACATCCTTCTCAGTTGACCCTCACCATGATTCTGCCAGGCAAGTGGGGGTAATATTGATACAGTAAACATTATATTTAAATACAGTTGCCATGGGACTGAGTGTTCTCATGCAACAAATGGCACCATTAAGGCATAAAAAGGTAGGGCATAGCCAGGCAGTGGCACACACCCTGTAGTCCTAGCTACTTGGGAGGCTACGGCAGGAGGATCCCTTGAGCCCAGGAGTTCCAGGCCAGCCTGGGCAACATAGTGAGATCCATCTCTAAAAAGAAAAAGAAAAGGGCACAGAGCACCAATCGGTGAGGAAATGCAGATGAAACCACTGTGGCTTACTAACACCACCTGAAAGGCCAAGATCGACAGACTGTGCCTGGAAATAGGACTGTAGCGGTAGTTCATCACGGCACAGCGCAGAGCAGTGCATGTTCACTTTTTTTTGTTTGGTTGGTTTTTTTGAGATAGGGTCTTGCTCTGTTGCCCAGGCAGGAGTGCAGTGGCCCAGTAATAGCTCACTGCAGCCTTGACCTCCTGGGCTCAAGCAGTCCTCTCGCCTCAGCCTCCCGAGTAGCTGGGACCACAGATACGTGCCACCATACTTGGCTAATTTTTTTTATTTTCTACTTTTTGTAGAGATGGGATCTCACTATGTTGCCCAGGCTGGTCTTGAGCTCCTGGACTCAGGCATTCCTCCTGCCTTGGCCTCTCAAAGTGCTGGGATTACAAGCGTAAGCCACCATGTCTGACCCATATTTAGTTTTTCATGTTGTATGTTCTAGAATATTTGAACTCGGCACTGAGGTGGTTAAGATCAGTGGTGAAGAGCATGACTGCTGTCAGCCTGCCTTTATTAAGGTCTCAGCTCCTCTGCTTGGGCAAGCTCCTAACCCGTTCTGTGCCCCAGGTTCCTTGCTTTGACAGTGCCCATGGCGAAACCGCTACCCCATAGAGTTGTTAGGACTAAATGGAGTGCATGCATGTAGTGCATGGGGCACAGCGTCTGGCACATGAGGAGTCGCCATAGGGGTGGGTATGACTGGCCTCTTTGCTGTTGCAGAAGGGAGGGCTGGTGGCAAGGTCACAGTGGTAGGTGGCAGCCTCACCAAAAGTGCTTATCCCAGTAGAAACAATGACGGGAAAACAAAAATCAAACCCAGTCTCAGTCACCAACATTTCTCGGAACCTTTGGGTGGCTTGCTCTGGTGATTCTAAGAACAATGGCTATCACTTTTAGGGTGTCAGGTGTGTGCCAGGTGACTTTCGTCACTGCTGGACCTTCTTGCCTGCGAGGAAATTGCCTTCTTACTGGGTTGAGAGGCTGCCTCTTGAGAGCTGCTGGTGTGTCCCTGCACATGGATGACGTTTGAGGTCATGGGAGTTCCACAGATCAGTGCTGGGAGGGATGGGAGGAGCCATAGAGTGAACTGCAAGGTGTGCAAGTGGTTGGGAGAGGAAAGGGAGGCTCATCAGGGTGAGAGCGGGGAGCCAGGAGAGTCCCATACGCTGAGGCTGGTGCGGGGCTCCATGGGAGGGACGAGGCGGTTGGACAAGGCCCCTGCTGCTCATGTCCCAGAGCAGGGGCAGGAGAGAGGGGACTTAGGAGTTGTCATTGAGAACTCAGCTCGGTGCCTGCGCTCAAGCGCCCCCCTCCCCAACCCCCATCCTCCCACAGGTTGTTGCTCTGTGAACATCAGAAATGAGTTCCCAGCTTGGCCACGGTTGTACTATCAGTTGGGTTTTCTTTTTGGTGCAGATTCTTGTCCCCCAGGTCCTCCCCTTTACTTGCGTTCCTTGTGACTGTGGAGCTGAAGGAAGTAGCAAGGACACTTTGAAGCCCAGGGTGCGGACCAAGGACAATGCTCCCACCGAGGGAGGCCCTGCCATGGCCTGTGACCTGGGGGTACTGAGACCTTCATCTCATTTAACCTTCACTGAAACCTGGTAAAGCACAGCTCAGGAACTGGGGCTCAGAGAAATGACATGGCTTTCTGAGGTCACCCAGCTGGCCTGTGGTAGAGCTGGAATTTCCCACCTTCCACCGTCCCAGGCCTCATCTGCATTACCTCACTGACTCTTTGGGCAGGAGACTTTCATTTCTTCCCTTCACAGTCTCTGTCTCTTTGGGTTTTCTATACCTTGCCTCAGTGTCTCCTTAGGGCTTCAGATACCTTTGCTAGATTCTGACTGCACAGTTCAGTGAGACCTTGTATAAGATGTGCTTAGAGGGTTCAGATGAAAGTGTGGTTGATTATGAATTATTCCAGCTCAAGAACTGAAGTGGTGGTGCAGAGCTTCCTGAAGTCATTTCTGTTGGGTCTGAAATGCCTTGTGGCATTTTATAAAAAGAGATTTGTCTTCCTAATTCTGTTTTACTTAAATTAATAAAGATGTGTATAATCTTGGAGAATGTCTAAGTTGGGAGGTGACAGATTTGTGGCAGGGAGCAGCTGGCTGAGCATTAAGATGAACTCTAAGTAATACACATGGGGGTAGTTGAGCTGATGGCATCACAGATTGAGCTGTGGCCACAGAGGATGCCCATGGGGTACGCTTGTCCCTCGTTGCACTTGAAGGCATTCTATAGGATGTCACTGTTGCCGCGTACAGTGCTGTGATGAGATCCTGGTCCCAGACAGAAGGAAAGTGAACAAGTATGGGCCTTTCCCAGCTCTGCCACCATGTGACCGGAGAATGTCCCTTTCCCTTGCTGGTATTCCTTGTTCCTTTTGGTCAGCTAAGAGCATATATCCTGTCTGATGCCCCTGGCAGACCCATGATCTTGGTTATATTACCTCTCTGCTCAGTGATTCAGGCTCTTACTCCTAAAGGCTGACCACTGTGCTGAGCCTCTCCTTGGCTCCTGGCACTTAAGTGGGCTCTTAAATCTTAGGCCCGCTGTGGTGGCTCATTCATGTATAATCTCAGCAATTTGGGAGGCCAAGGCAGGAGGATCACTTGAGCCCAGGAGTTTGAGATCAGCCTGGGCAACAGTGACACCCCAGTTTCCACACACAATTTTTTTTTTCAAAACTAGCTGGGTGTGGTAGCACGTGCCTATAGTCCCAACTACTCAGGAGGCTGAGACGAGAGGATTACTAGAGCCCATGAGTTCGAGGCTGCAGTGAGCTGTGATCATGCCACTGCACTCCAGCCTGGATGACAGAAAAGACGCTTTGTCAGTCAGTCAACCAATCAGTCAGTCCGTCAATCAGTCTTGTGCAAAACTGCGTCAAGACCACAGCTGTCTCCAGACTGAATCTGAATTCCTCTGCCCAAGTGGCTCAGGTGTCAAGCTGCCTCTCAGTCCGGAGCAGGGGCCTGCTCTTCCCTGCAGCTTCTCCCATGGCTGGCCAGGCAGCCCAGCTGGCGGCTTGATTGGGCCACTTTGAGACTCACCTGAGTCCAAAGCCCTGCTATTCCCTGAGAAGCCTGGAGCAGAGACCAGCTGCTCTGGGTAGAAAACTTTCTGCTGCTGAAACATGGGGTGAGGCAACTCCAGGAGGACCCTGGCTAGTAGCATAGGAGTCCATAGAAAAAAGGCTCACACCTGTAATCCTAGCACTTTGGGAGGGCAAGGTGGGTGGATCACTTGAGGTCAGGAGTTTGAGACCGCCTGGCCAACATGGTGGAAACCCCATCTCTACTAAAAAATACAAAAATTAGCCAAGCGTGGTGGCGCATGCCTGTAATCCCAGCTACTGGGGAGGCTGAGACACTAGAGTTGCTTGAACCTGGGAAGCAGAGGTTTCAGTGAGCTGAGATTGCACTACTGCACCCCAGCCTGGGCAACAGAGCCAGATTCCACTCAAAAAAAAAAAAAAAAAAAAAATTGCTGTGAGAGGGGGCATCAGGGCCCAGGCCAGGTGGCCTTTCCAGCCTCTGTGAATCCTAGTGGTTCAAACGACACACCGCCCCTATAATTATGGAGCAGAGCCCCAACCAGCGTGGGAGAAGCCCTTGCTGGAGTTCTCTCCATGAGAGCCTGGTTAGGATCATGCACGCATCTTAGTGCTGTAACTGTCTCCTCACAGCGGCAATGTCTTTGTAGGACTTGGCTTTGAAGTACCGTTATCTGTTGTGGACTTTGTCTCTCTTGCTACACAGCAGTGTTTTACCTTTAGGAGCTCTGCAATCCACCAGATTAAGCCCTTTTAATTAGCGATCCAATTTTAGGTTATGGGAAGCCTGATTTACTTAACTTTGAGATTGTTTTTGGAAAACATCTTGGTGTAATGGAGAGAATATTACCTTAGCAAGCAGGCAGAGCTGATGTTGAATACAAGTTTCCACCACCCATTACTTGGACAACCGTGGACAAATTACTGAACATCAATTTTCTTGACTTTAAAATAGAGACAGAAGTAATGATAGTAATGATCATTACTATATAATAATAATAGTGGCAACAATTCATTATTTACTATGTTCGTAGCACTTACTAAAGTTATATAACGGTACTTAGTGAGTTCGTAGCACTTACTAAGGGCCAAGTATTGTTTTAAGCTCTTGTATGTATATGACTCACAGCAATTCTCTTTTGTAGGTTCCATTATTGTCTCTTTTTTTTTTTGAGATGGAGTTTTGCTCTTGTTGCCCAGGCTGGAGTGCAATGGCATGATCTAGCTCACTGCAACCTCCACCTCCTGGGTTCAAGCGATTCTCCTGCCTCAGCCTCCCTAGTAGCTGGGATTACAGGCATGCGCCACCACGCTTGGCTAATTTTATTTTTAGTAGAGACGGGATTTCTCTGTCTTAGTCAGGCTGGCCTCGAACTCCTGACCTCAGGTGATCTGGCCGCCTTGGCCTCCCAAAGTGCTGGGATTACAGGCGCGAGCCACTGCGCGCGGCTGTTGTCTCTCTTTTACAGATAAGGCACTCGAGGCACAGAGAGGGTAGGTAACTTGCCCACTGTTGCCCAGCTCAAAAGTAATGGGTCTGGAATTCAAGCCTAGGCAGCCTGACTCTGGAGTCTGTTTCTTACTACAATTCCAGGTTGTCTCACAGAGAATCATGAAGTCATGTGATAACATATGGAACAGGACCTAGAACAAAGTCTTGCACCTTGTTGGTGCTCAAAACAAGTTGGCCACTCTGTCTCACCCCTTCCTGTTGCTAAGCTAAGGCTTTGGACTGTTGACTGTGGCAGTGAGGAAGGTCTCGGATCTCTGGCTGTGTGTTCTGCACACAGGGTAAGGTAAAGAAAGATGGGGTCACCTTTTTACCAAAAAGTCAGACAGTTTCATCTCGGCTGTGGACAGGTCATCACACTAGCAAGGTGTGGTTTGTGCTTACGGGAATCCTTCAGTTTCTTCCCTCCAGCAGGGGAAATAATTGCCGCCTTTACTCTTGCCTGGATTGTAGATTGCTGAATCTGTTTCTCAGAAGTGATCCATTTAGCTTTCCAGCTGAGCCACACACAGTGTCAGAATAAACTGGTCTGAATTTGGGGCTTCAGGTTGCAGTGAGCCGAGACTGCATCACTGCACTCCAGCCTGGGCAACAGAGCAAGACTCAATCTCAAAAAAAAAAGAAAGAAAAGGAGGCTTTGCAGTTAGAAGACTCTGAGCTCTGATTCCAGCTGTGCTGGTGCTAGCTGTGTGACTTCGGGCAAGTTACTCAACTGATCTGAGCCTTGCGATCTTCATCTGTGAAGTGGGGGATACTGTTGGCCTCTAAGGAGGGCTGCCAGGACAAGATAAGAACATGGATGGCAGCATCCACATGGATGCTTCTATGACACAGGAGGCTCCAGTGGTAGAAGAAATGAGGGTGATGCCCTGGTGTTTGCTGGGGACTAGCATGAAGTCATTTTATAAAATGACTGCTGAGTCAGTAAAGGTGGAGTTGAGTGGGGACGGTGCTCAACACAAGTGGAATGTGGTAGACACTCTGGAGAGGGGAGTCGGGTGTCAAAGGTGGGATTACCTCCACTCATGTTTTATCCCAGGTCCTATCCGTACCAGTTAGGTAGAGTAGGCCGGGATGGGCAAGCCCAAAGATCCAGGGGCTCTGCCTGATTTTACGCACATGCACCCCCTGCCCCCATCACCCACCATGCACACACAGACATACACATATCTGCCCAGAGTTGGTTAGAGTCTACTGGCTTTCTCCCACCTAAAGGAAATATTATAGACCACGCAGTACTGAAGGCAGTGATTAGAAATGGGAAGTTGTGAAATAGAGATGACTTGTTCCTTTACCTTGGGCATTTAAAAACCACTGTGATACATGTTTTTCGTTCATAGGTTTGTCTACAGATTTTGAGCATCCGAAGTTGACCCCTGACTAAGTATACCTTGCTGCTCCCTCAGCCTTTGAAGAAATGTCTGTCACGTATGATGATTCCGTTGGAGTAGAAGTGTCCAGCGACAGCTTCTGGGAGGTAATGTACCTGCTTTCTTCCAGTGAATGAAGTGGCCAGGCCAATAGTGTCTGGCAGGCCCTTTGGTTTTTTTGGTGGAGGTTGGGAAATGAGGTGAACATACCCCAAAACCAGCCAGGGATTTGTAGTCAGACCTAGATAGTAGCAGAAAAGGTGTGGACACTTGTTTGTAGGCAGTTCAGGTACGCCTTAGCCATCATCGAAGGCAGTAAACTTACCTTGCTAGGAAAGTCTGATACTTAAAGAGATTAGGGGTGTTTATGAGAGGTCTTGGCGATCACCTTCCTTTTTATGTTTGCCGTGATGTGGGTGGGAGAGACAGATGCTAATTGCTCAGCTTATCCTACGAGGCACTTTACTGTTGAGTTTTATGTAGAAACATGGAGGGCTATGATTTGACATCACGCTGGACAGCACAGGCAAGTGGCCAGAGGGCCAAACGCCTTCAAACTTGCTTGAGAATCTGCTGCCAGTTTGTACCTGTGAGTGGCTCTCTTCCTGATTAAATTATTTTGTGGTTTTTTTTTTTGTGGGGATGGAGGGTGTTGTTCCTGAGTCCCACTTACTTTTCCTGCCTGCTAGTTAATGGAAAGTCAATCTTTTTTTTTTTTTTTTTTTTTTTTTTTAAAACAGTTGAGGTCTTGAGAGCGCAGGCTGGAGTGCAGTGGCACCATCATGGCTCACTGAAGCCTTGATCTCCTGGGCTCAAGCCATCCTCCCACCTCAGCCTAGTGAGCATCTGGGACTATATAGGAGGTCAATTTTTGGTCTAATTTTGTCCCTGTGGCAAAACCCCTGGAGCTTTCCTGGCCTTCACGGAAAGAGGCTTTGCATGGCTGGGAGCAGTGGCTCACGCCTGTAATCCTAGCACTTTGGGAGGCCGATGCGGGTAGATCATGAGGTCAGGAGTTCAAGATCAGCCTGGCCAACATGGTGAAACCCCATCTCTACTAAAAATACAAAAAATTAGCCGGGCGTAGTGGCAGGCACCTATAACACCAGCTGTTTGGGAGGCTGAGGCAGGGGAATTGCTTGAATCTGGAAGGCGGAGGTTGCAGTGAGCCGAGACTGCATCACTGCACTCCAGCCTGGGCAACAGAGCAAGACTCAATCTCAAAAAAAAAAAGAAAGAAAAGGAGGCTTTGCAGTTAGAAGACTCTGAGCTCTGATTCCAGCTGTGCTGGTGCTAGCTGTGTGACTTCAGGCAAGTTGCTCAACTGATCTGAGCCTTGCGATCTTCATCTGTGAAGTGGGGGATACTGTTGGCCTCTAAGGAGGGCTGCCAGGACAAGATAAGAACATGGATGGCAGCATCCACATGGATGCTTCTATGACACAGGAGGCTCCAGTGGTAGAAGAGATGAGGGTGATGCCATGGTATTTGCTGGGGACTAGCATGAAGTCATTTTATAAACAAATGATCACAGTGATAGATACTGTGACATAGACAAGTGATCACAGTTGCCCAAGTTTAAAAAAAAGATGGACAAGAAGCTCAAAATTCTGTCAACACATTTTTCCCCTATGTATTGGACAAAAGATCATCGACTTTTAGCCAAATACCTTTGTTAAAATTATGTGTTAACTGAGTACCTACAGTGTGCTAGGCAAGGGATGTGGCAGACCAAGTCCCTGCCCTCCAGGAGCTGGCTTCTGCCACAGCAGAAGTAAATGTGGAAAGGCACAGAGCATGCAGGCCCTCTCTGCTGCCACCCCTCGGCTGGTGGCATCCTTCTGGAGGGGTGAGGGGGACACCCAGCTCAAAATTTCAGCAGCCGGAGAGGCATATCTGCCTGGGAAATATTTCACTTAAGACAGCAAGAGTGACAGTCAAACAGGTCGCCAGCCCCATCTCACAGCATGCCAGGAGGTTGGCCATGAAACTAGATAAAGCTGTGTCAGAACCAGTAGTTACAAGACGTGGTTTGGAGGTGCCCCTGAAACAGTGCTAGAATTCAGGACTGCCTCTGCCCCCACCTGCAGGTACAGGTTCTAGTAGTCAGGTCCTGCTGGCTGCACCCTCCCCCCTCCCCCCGAGAAGCTGTGGCATCATTAATGCAGGAGCACGCATGGAGCCAGCAGCAGCTGTGCAGAGCCTTCCTGTGAGCTCGCCGGCCTTTAGAAGTGTAGGCCCGGCCGGGCGTGGTGGCTCAAGCCTGTAATCCCAGCACTTTGGGAGGCCGAGATGGGCGGATCACAAGGTCAGGAGATCGAGACCATCCTGGCTAATACGGTGAAACCCCGTCTCTACTAAAAAATACAAAAAAAAAAAACACGAGCCAGGCGAGGTGGCGGGCGCCTGTAGTCCCAGCTACTTGGGAGGCTGAGGCAGGAGAATGGCGTGAACCAGGGGGGCGGAGCTGGCAGTGAGCTGAGATCTGGCCACTGCACTCCAGCCTGGGCGACAGAGTGAGGCTCTGTCTCAAAAAAAAAAAAAGAAGTGCAGGCCCTTGTTCTCAACACTGAACCAAAACTATAGATAGAAACCTTTCCAGTTACGGGAGCTTCTTTTTTGTAACTGTAGTGACATTGCTGGATGGCATCAGTCATTCCCTGCCTTGAGCTTGGTGATGGTGCACACAGGACAAGCACACTCAAAGGCCCTTCCTTGTGAGGGATAGGTGGGGAGAGGCAATGGGGACAGGTGAAGACATTGCTTTGGAACCAGGAGGTCTGGGTTTGACTGCTGGCCTGATCACTTACTTCCTGTGTATGGCTTTGGACAAGTTACTGATTTTTCTTTGCCTTCATTTCCCAATCTATAAGATGGGGGTAATAACAGTACCCACATCCTAGTATTGTAAGGGTTAAAAGAATGAATAAACGTTAAGTGTTTTAGGGCATCAGGGCAAGGCTGGTGGGGGCCCTTCCCTCTGACATGGGAACTGAGAGAGTTGGTGCACACAGTCAGTGTCTGTTCCTGCGGTGCCCTTGGTGGCATTGTCTTCATTACCCACTTGGTGGCAGAAACTGCTGGGAAAAGAGCTCAACTGTAGCTAAATATAGTGCTATTACAGAAGTCTTCAGCTGCTTATTAAAAACATTTAGGTGAACGTTGCCAGTGTATATTGTCAGCATATATTATATCAAGTAGCTTTAACAAGCCCAGTAATTAAGCTCTTATGCTTGCTGTTAAATTCTCAACTGCAATAATCTCAGTAGTCAAGAACATCTCCTTTTGCCTGAAAACGCTCAGGCGGGCTCTGCTCAGCTTGTGATGCTGTCCCTGAAATTACTCTTCAGCTGCTGTCAGCCCCACAGTGCTGTGGTCGTCCGCCTCCTCCATGACGGATGTTTGCTGAGTGGCGGAGCGACTGCTCAGTGGTGGCCTGCTGGGATCTGAGAGACTCAGGGGCACACTGCCAACTGCACATCTTCCCAGGCAGATGGCAAGTTCCTCTTTCCCATGGAAGGACACTTTTCCAAAGAAAGCCTTGTGGTCTTGAGGTGAAAAAGTTTTTTGTGTTTAATTTTACTCCTTCCCACCAAAAGGTATTAACTGGAATATGTCATTCCAGAGCGATCTTCTGTGTGGCCCTGTCCTCCAGCAGCCTTTGGCTGTGACATTTGCAGGAATAAGGTAGACACTAGGCAGTTCATCATGCCAGGTGCTTTACGATTTGCTGGGGTTGCCCTGGGGGAAGGGGCAGGAAAGGCAGCATGGGCCAGGGACATTGCTACACTCGGATGCTTACTAGACGAATGAGGGAACCCATACTGACCTGTGGGAGGAGAGGTTACCCACAGGGCATGATGCTGAATAGAGCTATTTAGTGCGTATTCGGAAGGAGTACCTCCTGCATTCCCTCACCCTGTAGATACAGGGGAAAAAAAAGAGGAAGAGCGGAGAGGGGATCCAGTTCCCACAAAGAAGATGCTTATGGAGTATGAGAGCAGGAGGGACCACCCCACGCTCTGCCTCTCAGTGACAGGGTCTGCTGGGCAGAGTCAGCCAGGAGGCCTGGGGCTGAGGAGGGTTGGGCCAAGAATTGGAAACAAGTAGAGGGGATGGCATTCCAGGTTGGAGCCAAGTCTGGAGCCTGAATGAGTGTGGTCTTACAGAGTGCTGAGCACCTTGACCTTTTTGGAGCTAAGGGCCAGTTGTGGAGCGAGATGGGAAGTCGTGTGGGATTACAGTGGCGGGGGGCCAGGTGGAGGCAGTTCCCCAGGTGGGTCGCTCCCTCAGCAAGTCAGAGCCTGGTCTGGTCTGCCCACAGGCTTCACAGCAGGGTATGGAAGCTTGGCTGCTTCTGGCAAGTTTTCCTGACTTCTTGCAGGAGCCCAGGGGTCCTCCTCCTGCCTCTCCGCTTCTGGGCACTGCTTCCAGGCCTTCTCTTTGGTTCTGGGAGCTGGTGTACAAAGGGCCTAGGCTGTGGGCCATGGGACTTTTCAAGTGTCACCGGTGCTTCCCGGCCTCCCTTGCCCTCAGTGGGCTCTGGGAACAGGATGACAGGTCTGTCCCCAGCGGGGCTGAGAGCCGCTGCCTGCATCTCTGAGGGCTTCTTGGGGGCCAGGCTAGGAGGGCAGACGCCACTTATTTTAGGAACTGGAGCCGGAGTCTGCCTCCCACAAAAGCTCCCTGGAGACGGGATTTCTGCACAGCTGTCAGCTGGCCGTGCATTTAGAGCTCAGATCTCCTGGATGAAGCCAGGCTGGGTCTGACCTCTCTGCACTATCTTATGGGCATAAAGAGCCCCTGAGAAGAATATTTGGGGAGATGAAGAGAACATAAATATCTTGTGTCAAACATTCTGGGAATGTTAGCCCCGAAGAGTTGGCACATGACTCAACATTTACCGTTCCCTGCCAGGAAGGCGCTCCCTGTAGGTTGTTTGTAACTCGCTCTCAGTCTGGCTGGTTTCTCTCAGACTCTAGCACTGCAGGACAGCTCATCATGTGATAACGCCTTCATATTCATTGTCCATGTGGAGCGATACTTTCCCCATCCTTCCATACCGATTTTATAGGACACATATTTAGAAGCTGCCATGACCCAGGCCCTGAGCTAAGTCCTGGGCAGCCTATGTGAGAGCACAGCCTCGGGCCTCCTAGAGCCAAAGCAGTAAGGAGGTGGCTGAGCAGTGCCCTGAGCACAAGCACGAAGTGAGCGAACGACAATACCACCTCGTGCTCAGCAGCAGTGACCGGCTCTGTCTGCTGTCCAGCTGTCTCCACACGCCGACCCCGATGGACTTTTCCCTGTGATGGCCTGCCTGTGTCAGCCCTGCGGGAGCGGTGTGCCCACAGCCACGGGTTCCTCGGGACAGGGTGTGCATCAGCTTAATTATCACCCCACCACGCTCAGACATGGCTCCTAGAAGGCTCCTAGAAGGTTAGTGATCCACATTAGTTTCACTAAAGTTTCTAAAAATTACCATTAATTCTTTCTTTTCACCGAACTGGTATCTGCCGAACCGTGAGCAAGGATTAAGGCTTCACCTCCTCAGTCTCCACCCCACTGCCAGGTAGCCCATCTAGAAAAGCAGATTGGACAGCTCCCTGCCCTGCTGGGAAGCTTCAGTTTTCCGCATCACCTTCAAAATAGAAGCATACTCTTTCGCATGGCCAAGACACAAGCATGTGTTGACAGCCAGCTGGACTCCCTGGCTCTTCTAGCCAAGCTGAGCCACCCCAGGCTCCCATCCACAGAGATCTGTGACCTGCCTGGTGTGGCCCCTGACCGCTCTGGGCAGGCTTGGGCAGTCTTCCCCTGTGCTCTCCAGCATTTCCTAGGCTGTAATATGGCATTGCTAATTTCCTACTTCCAGGATGGTTGTAAGAATTACAGAGAACACCCACCAAGAGGCTAGAATTGTGTGTGATACTTTTTTCTCTTTTGGCAAAAACTTTTTCCTACCCCGATGTTACACACAAAATGTAGACATGGTGTATATTGCATAATCTTCGTTTAAGGCTATCCTTATTTTGGGGAGAGTTGCGTTTCTGATGGCATTTGGCGATTCTGGGATTTCTGAACAGGCTGCTGCAGTCCGCTCTTCAGAGCGCTGTATACCTCCCTTTTTCAGGAATGAGTTGTATTGACGTGAATTTCTTCTAAGCCCGTGAGAAAATAGTTTTCCTAAGATCCTGCCCTTCTTAGGTGCGTGACCCTCCCCCTAAGCTACAGTGGACATTCACATTATGGCTCAGATAGACTTTGTCGTCCTATGGGGCAGATCAGGGCCCTCGACATGTGGGCTGCCTTTGTCTTGGCCAAGTTTGGCTGACCCTGAACCTCGTGACTCTTCAGAATTAGGTGTTTTTAAATAGGTGGTTTTCACAGTTTAGAATGCACAACCTAAGCAAAGACAGAAGTCAACATTGGACAGACTTTGACATTGAGATTAGAGCAGAAAGCAGCGTTTGCTGCCCAATCTCTACCCAGTAATGGAGGTTTTTCTCATGATGTGATGGGTTTTAACCAAGCCGTCCTTTGTTCCCCTTGATCAGTCAGTCAGGCTCATGCCTGGCCTGAGCTTGGGACTGGGACACAGAGGTGAATGTGACAGGGACAGTCCCTTGTCCTCTTGGAGCTCACAGGCCAGCAGCAGCACAAGACAGTTCCACAAGTGACTGCCATTTCCCTTGGATAGTTTTCAGCACTGCTGCCATCGCTGTCCATGGCCACTGTCCCCTAGCTTGGCAGGAGCAGGGAGGCCCTGCTTGGCTGGTGTTGCCAGGGCCTGGTGCCATGCACAGCACATGGGAGGGACTTACATACTTGAAGGAGTGGGTGGCGGTGGGTGGTCAGGTAGATGTGACTGAAGCTCTCACAGGAGCCTCGCCTGCTGGGTTCCAGTAGCTGCAGAAGTGGCCTGGTTCCCATAGGCAGCTTCCTGCGTGCAGGGCAAACAGGGCAGGGACCAGCCCCGGCCAGCATCAATCCCCTTTACCCATCCACCCAGGAGCACTGCAGGGAGCCAGCCGGGCAGTTTATTTTGGCTGGCTGCCACAGGCCATCGAATCTGTCATTTTGTTTTCAGCTCTTTCAGGTATGACATCTACAACATTGTCTTCGGCCTGTGTGCTCAGTCATTCCCGATACTGGGAAAAATCAAGTTCCACTTTTAGTGGAAGAAGAGAAAGCAGAATTTGGGGTGCACCATCACAGGTCAGGCCCAGGCCAGGGATGGCTCTTGCTGGTAGTTGGGCCCTGGGCCGGTGGACCAATGAGCCTGTTGACACCGAGAGTTTATCTTGTCTGAGGTCACAGAACACCTGCATGGCGGGGCCGAGTCCAGATGACTCCCGAGCCTGAGCGGTCTCTGAGCGTCCTCTCTACACTTACCGTTTCTGCAGCCACCCGCGGGAACATCGCACATGTGGAGACAGGAAAAGGTGGATGAGTGAAGTCACCTTTCCTTCTGTTGTGCAGGCAGACCTGTCTCCCCCGTCTAAATGCCATCATTCTAAATGCAGAGAAAGAGTTCTTTGGTTTTTGTGTTGAGGGAATTTAGCACTTCGGGGTTTTGTGCTGTCAAGAAGCTTGTCTTCTGGAGATAAAATTAAAATTTTTTTGTGTGCATTTCTGTAGATGAAGATAAAATTCTATTTTCTTATTTGATTTCAGTGGTGTCAGAGTAACTTTTTAAAACTGTTTAAGAGACCTGTTTTTCCTCTCTACTCAGTAACAAATCCCCTTTCATTTTAAAGCAGGTGGGGTCTGTAGTGCTCGTTAGACTGTGGTGGCTTAGCTCCACGGAGATGTGTGGATAAACAGTTGTTGAGCTGGGCACATGCAGGGGGGCAGAGCTGGGGTGCCCAGGTACCGAGATGGGGAGAGGAGCCCACATTCCAGTAGCGGGGACTGGTAGGGTAACAGGAGTCATGAAGTAAACCAGGATTCAGGTACGGGGGCTAGGACCAGGGTGGAGGTAGACTGGAGTGCGGTATGGGGGGCTGTGGAAGCACCAAACTGGGGAGAGGAGGGAACGGAAGGACACGGGGAGGCTTCCTGGAAGAATTGCTCCTCCAGCTTTTCCCAGCTGGCAGTTTCCCCACTAGATCATCGGCTTTGGACCTTAGGGGTTGAGCCAGTTTTGGATGTCTCACACTCCCCGTCAGTCAGGGGGTGCCTCGGGGATTCTGCCAAAAGCCTCGGGTCTTCAGCAAGCTTAGGGACCGGGCAGGTGACCTCACCATGGCGGCTCTTCCAGCAAGGTGATGCCTGCGTCAGTAGGGGTGCATCCCTGAGGAGTGAGGGAAAGCAAAAGCGGCAGCCACGGACCAAATTCCCGCCACTTGCTGGGTGCTCGGCTGAAGGCAAGTGAGCAGTGCCTGTCTTCCCAGAGACCCAGGGCTCCAGGATGGGGTCTTGGGGGCTATGGCACACAGGGTGACATATGCTGCGCATGTGAACCCCATGTAGGGTGTCGCAGGGCCTTCTCGATATCTCTGTAACATGCACCAAGGGAGCAGAGCACGGGGAACCTGGCCGACGACCTCGAGGAAGAGTTCAGTTCAACACAACTTTGCGTAAACACATCCTTCCAGTCTACATTATTTATCTTATGTGTTCTGCCTTTGGAGTTAGGATCTAAAAATGGCAATTTCTGGGTTTCTGTGTCATCTGTTTTTTATTTTGTCATTTTGAACATTTCAGTTACAGATTCATAACTCAGTGGGTCTTTAAAGTTGTTGAAATCTGGGATTTGTGCTTTTAAATAATCAAACAGTGAGGAGTGCTTTCGGGGTAGTGAGCTCCATTTTCTTCAGCTTCGTACTTGAGGATACAGGTTTCAGGAACAGAGGATATGGCCAGTCAGTGTTGGGGGCAAGAACTGAAAACCCCAAGTTGAGACAGAAGTGAGGCCCCAAGGAAGGGACAGGACTAGTGCTGGGTCAGAATCAAGCTGGGATTGCAGATCAGACTCAAGGCGATTCTGAATCTCTAACCCTCCTGGGCTCTGCAAGGTAAATAGCATCACCTCATTTGCAGATGGAGATCCCCAGTGAGGCTAGGTGTTAGTCTGAGCTTGTGGTTCAAGGTAGTTCCGCAGTATGGAACTCCGAGGACCTACATTCCAGGGCTGAGACAAGTTGGGAGTCCAGTGGTGGACGAGCTGGCAGGAAGTTTGGGGACCAGGACGAGTGGAATCCCATAGAAATGAGGATGTGGAAATTGCAGTTTGGCACCTGAAAGTGAGGCACAGACTTGATAATATTTCAAGGACACCTGTTACTCTTTGGTGTTTCAAACACACATCATAGATTTCACAACCCTAGTATCAACAGTCATCCCCGTTTGGAAAGGAGGATTCAGCATAGGGGTTAGGATAGGTTGGAAGAAAGTTGCCTGAAGCTGTCACCATGGGGACGCCTGGCAGATGTGTACAGGATACAACATCTGCCAGGCACACGCACACCCTCCCCAGGGAAGGTGGGTGAGAGGTAGTGACTCTGCAGGGCACAGTCCTAAGGAGAAGGGACTCACTCAGCCCAGGAGCCCCCGCTAGCTGCCTGGGACATGGGTCACTTAGGGATAAACTGACTCAGGCCCTGGATTTCCCTGAAAGCTTTGTAGTTGCAGTGAAGGCCCGGTGAGTCCCTGCAGCTGGCTGTGCTTATGTGACTCTCTCAGGAATGTGGCAGAAGCGCCGGGAGCTGCTCTTCTGCTGGCCATGAAGTTACTGGCTGATGACACGCTGAGAATTCATTCCTTTTAGCTACCATGGAGAGAGCTCGTGTGACTCGCAGGATTAAGAACTGATAAATAGCCTGGGCGCTGTGGCTCACGCCTGTAATCCAACACTTTGGGAGACTGAAGCCGGTGGATCACTTGAGGTCAGGAGTTCAAGAGCAGCCTGACCAACATGGCGAAGCCCTGTCTTTACTAAAAATACAAAAATTAGCCGGGCATGGTGGCGCACACCTGTAATCCCAGCTACTTGGGAGGCTGAGGCAGGAGAATCACTTGAACCCAGGAGGCGGAGGTTGCAGTGAGCAGAGATGCACCACTGCACTCCAGCTTGGACGACAGAGCGAGACTCTGTCTCAAAAAAAAAAAAAAAGAACTGATAGATAAAGGATCATGAGTTGTTTTGTTGGCCGTGCCTCTGAGGTCTCAGCAACTTCTCAGTCCCTTCCTTTCCAGGGGGAATGGAAATCCCAGCTTCCGGCACCATTTGGGCTCTGAGAAGATAGGGTGTCCTCTCTCTGCCTGGCATGGATGATGGAGACATATAGAGACATAGTAGTTGCCTTCAGAACCCACTATTTTGACGCATTTTGGCATGCAGCAGCACGTGTCCGCCGGGAGAGGGGTGAGCTGTGGGAGGTGTCCCGGGGCAGCAGAGCCCCCATCTTGCTCTCCGTGGGCCTCATGGCATTTTCCTCAGCTGTGAGAAAGCGGCCTTGCCTCAGAGCTGCCTTCAGCTACCGCCTCAAACATCGTTTCCTCCAGGCAGCCCTGACCACCCAGAGTGTTCCTTCTCAGAAAGTGTCACTGCCTCATTGCATTATTTTTCTGGCCAGAAGTTTCATGAGGGACAGTCTAATGGCATTTGTTCACCACTGTATCCCTAGGGCCCTTCACACACAGTGAATGTTCCTTAAATACCTCTCAGTGGCAAGAGGGTGTTGCCAGACGCTCAGAAATGGAGTGAGGAATGCTTCAGTGGGGAGCCAGCCAGCTGGTGGCATCAACAGACTGGAAACTGCTCCCTCTGCACCCTGGAGAGGAAGGGCCAGGGGCGAGCCAGCTGGTCTGAGCTGAGGCAGGGAAGGAAGAAGCTCTGGTGGTGCCTTTGCAGGCAAGCCCATGGAACCAGAGTCAAATATTTGACCCAGAGCTGCTCAGATATGCCAGGAACCATCAACATCATCTTCGATCAGAAACCCTGGAATTGTGAAGGCTCACCTCACCCCCCACCCCGACCCCCAGACAGATGAAGAAATGGCTTAGCAAGAAGTTCGGTCTTGTCAGGCGATCGCCGTGGCAGGTGGAGAGCACAGCTGGCTAGGAAGAAACCTATCCTGCAGTGTAAACTCCTTCTATCCTGGGCCATTTGGTCCTCACAGGAATAGCTCTGACTCTACCTGACAACTGAAAGGACAGAAATATACGGAGAGGGACTTGTACAAAGTTACACATTTCAGGGCAGGGCCAGATCTGTGCTGCTTCCTTCATGAGAGCAGGTGAAGGAAAGGAGGTCTTGTTAGGGCTGGGAAATCTGATGTATATGAACAAGGTATCAAAAGCATTTTACGCGTCTTGTTGCCAGCTACAGAATTGGAATTAAGGAATTCCTAAAGAGTTGCCTCATCCTTGTCTGCCAGGCTGGCAGAGGAGATGCTAGAGCTTCTTGGCATACTTGGTCAGCTTTGGATAAAACATTTGACTCTGGTTCCACGAACTTGCCTGGAGAGGGGTGCCACCAGGAGCTCTTCTGTACGTCAGCTTGGCACAGCTGGCTCACCCTTGGCCCTTCCTCTCCAGGGTGCAGAGGGAGCAGTTGTGATGCTTTTGGGCCTTCAGGGCCACAGATTAAAGGGGAAGATCATCCTGAGGTTAAAATCAAACTCATCCTCGGCAACCAGTCCTAGTAGTTTACAGGCTTGGGGTTCCTGGGAACTTCGTTGGCATATAGTGGGGACAGGAGCAGGGCCTGTGTGCTGCTTGGAGTCTGGAATTCTGTTTGTGACTTGCTGGAGTCCACAGGGCTGGCTGGAAGCACACGCACCATCTCATGTTGACCTGATAAGTCTCAGTTTACACTGACTCTGATCCTGGCCTGAGGGAGGTTTGGGCAGGTGGCCTCTCTTTCTGTTGCATGACCATGAGTGACTGCATCTCTTCAAACTCCAGTTTCCTTTTCTGTAAAATAGGGACACTAGGTCAGGTGCAGTATCTCATGCCTGTAATCCCAGCACTTTGGGAGGTCATGTTGGGAGGATTGCCTGAGCCTAGGAGTTTGAAATCAGCCCTGGCAACATAGTAAGAACCTGTCTCTACAAAAAATAGAAAAAATTAGCCAGGTGTAGTGGTGCATGCCTGTGGTCCCAGCTACTCAGCAATAGAGTGAGTCCCTTCTCGCAAATAGTAAAATTGAATTTAATTTTTAAAAATAGACATTAATAGTATCCCCTGGCTAGCCCTGTCACAAGATTAAGTGGGGTGGAATGTAAAGCTGTCAGTCCCCCTGCCTGGCCAAGTGTGGGCATGCTCTATTAGGATGCCGTCGCTAGTGAAAATCACTCAGTGTGTGGTACCTGTTGCCGGGAGGCTTACAGTCTAGCTAGGGAAGTGAGGCTAATGTGCTCGAGGCAATTTTGAGACGAGCTGTGACCCGAGGGGCATGGGGACGGTGTTCGGAAGGGCCATCATGGCCCCCAGCTGGACCAGATGGCAGGAGTCCTCAGACGAGTCTCCCCTGTCTGTGGGTGCAGGTGGTGTAGACTGGGCTGGTGGTCCACACTGGTACTCCAGCAAGGACGGGCTGCATCAGGGAAGCCTCCGTGGGGAAAAGCAGCCAAGACTTCACAGAGAGCTGGGATGGGGGCAGGTAGGAGGGGGACTTGCTCATCAATACTGTTCCTGTTTCGATTTCTCCACCTGCAGTTGATACCTAGGCCCCCTCCCTATTTCTAATGTTACAGCTTTTGTTAGCATCTGCTCTCACAAACTTTGCACCCCTACTTCATGTGCACGCATTCGTAATTGATGTAAATGGCATCATGCCCCACATCCTTCTGTTCTGGGTCAGTGTGTCGGCGTAGTCGTGCACATCCTTCCTTCTGCACTGCTGAGCCCCATGCTTACCTGTGCATTCCCCAGGGAGAGGCCCCCTGCCTGTCCTGGGACCCCAGGGAACGTTTCTGTGGGGATGTAAGCCCGGAATGAAGCTGCCGGGTCATTGTAGGGTGCGTACATGCTTCATGGCTGAATGGCTGCCTGGTTGTGCATTGAGGCCTGCCCAGTCTCTTCCACCAAGATATCCAGTAAAGGGTGCTGTACACCCACCTCTACCCACACTTGGCCTTTCCCACTCTCTAACGACTGCAGTCTACAGGCATAGAGCTGCCTTGCTGTCCTCAGGCGCATGCCTCTGGGTACCCACGTACGGGACATCTCTGTGTGCCCTTCGTGCTGTCATCGCAGCTACTCGGGAGGCTGAGGCAGGAAAATCGCTTGAACCCGGGAGGCAGAGGTTGCAGTGAGCCGAGATCGCACCACTGTACTCTAGCTTGGGCAACAGAGCTAGACTCCGTCTCAAAAAAAAAAGAAAAAGAACAGTTTTGTTGAAGGAGCCCCACCCTAAGTCACAAAGGTATTCACGTACATTTTCTTCTGGTCATGTTATGGTTTTACCTCACATTTTTATGGGGTGCCTGCTGTGTGGTAGACCCTGTGGAAAGCAATGGAGAAAGAGTGGTGGATTAGAAAGACACAGGTCCACACCCTCTTAGGGCCCAGAATCTGAAGGCGTTAGGAGTTGAGAGCACCACAGAGCTTAGCATCGTCCTGTGTCTGCAGAGCAGACTTTCCCCAGCGTCCTTAGGAAAGGCACCTCTGGACTCTTCACAGCAGGATGGAGGAGCTGACGTGGCTCTTCGGATAGTACCCCCAGCATGCCTGTGACAAGCCACTGGGTTTCAGGTAGAGCCCCTTTCTGTGCTCCTGATTGCACGGATGTTTCTGCACAGGGATGGTTGAGATTGCAGCCCCCACCTCATCCTAGCTGACTTTAAAACTGAGGCTTGGCTGACACTGGGTTCTCAGAGGAACGATTAGAAGCCTGGCTCACTGAGAGGGAGTGAGTGCGGCCTGGAGGAGGGCAGGCGGCAGGGCGAGTCCTGGGCTCGGGGAAGGGCATGGGCAAGGGAGTGGATTCCTTGGAGGCAGAGCTTGATTGTGAGAGATGCGGCCCCAAAGGCCCATCCCTGGGAGGCAGGAGAGCGGCCTCTGGAGTACCCTAGAAAGGAGGTTCTTGGCCGGGCACAGTGGCTCACGCCTGTAATCCCAGCACTTTGGGAGGCTGAGGTGGGCAGATCATCTGAGGTTGGAAGTTCAAGACCAGCCTGACCAACATGGAGAAACCCCGTCTCTACTAAAAATACAAAATTAGCCAGGCGTGATGGCACATGTCTGTAATCCCAGCTACTTGGGAGGCTGAGGCAGGAGAATCGCTTGAACCGAGGAGGCAGAGGTTGTGGTGAGCTGAGATCACACCATTGTACTCCAGCCTGGGCAACGAGAGCGAAACGCTGTCTCAAGAGAAAAAAAAAAGAAAGGAGGTTCTCTTTCCCAAGGTGGGCACAACCTGGAGAAGGCGGGGATGCTGTATGCAGAGAAGCCTGTCTGGGACCCAGGGATCCCATGACCTCTGTCCCCGCATCCGCCACCTGGAGGGTGGGCAGCTCCCTTTTTTGGCTCGCCTGCCCTGGGTTCCACTGGGCAGCCCCGTTCTTTGGAGGCTGCTCTCAATCCTTCCTTCCAGGATGTCCCCACCCCTGCCAGCCTTCTGAGCCCCACCAGTCCCCAAGCCTGACACCTTTCAGGATGCAGGCCTAACCCTCCCAGTTTCTCAGCATCTGCCCTCCCTCACTGCCAGTCGCTCCCTGTGTTCTGTGTTCCATTCCCAGCCGACTTCTCTCAGGGCCCCAGGGTCGCCATGCGGACACACCTTCCTTTTGCCGGTGCTATTCCCGGTGCCTGGAATTATTTCCCTGGCCTCACCTTTAATCTGGCCAGCCTCCTGCCTGTCCTTGAAGATGCCCTTTGGATGTTGCCTTCAGGATACCTCTCACCCCCTCCTCCCAGTGCCCCAGTTCCAGTGCCCTGTCCCCAAGCGCTGAGTCTCTCAGTAGGAACGTGCTTGGCCCTCCATCTGCCAGGCAGTCCCTCAGGGGAGTGAAGGGACGTCCAGGCACATGTATGCTGAGCATTTGTCTTTGGTAGCTTAGTTTCTGAGTGGAGTGAGCCTGAATTTAGAGGAAGTTAGGTACATAGCTTCATACCTGGTTCAAAAATGAGGATTTTGTGAATGAAGCCATTAATATCACAATTAATATGTTTGGAAGAAAGCATGCTTATATTCAGTTTCTACCTAAAGTTTTCTGCTATTTGGCTATCCCAAAACAAGCTCATGTTTTGAAAAAGCAGAAGAGAGCTCTTTAATTACAAAACTGATAGAGCAGAAATAGTTAACTATATATGTGCTGATTTTAATGTATGATTGATTTGTTAAATATCTGAAAATTAATTTTCTTGCATTTTAAAAACAAGTCATTATTATACCTTTGATTTTTTTAAAAAAATGTAGTAAGAAGGGAACAGACCAGGCGCTGTGGCTTACACATGTAATCCCAACACTTTGGGAGGCCAAGGTGGGAGGATCGCTTGAGCCCAGGAATTCAAGACCAGCCTGGGCAACATGGCAAAACCCTGTCTCTGCAAAAAATACAAAAATTAGCCAGGTGTGGTGGTGCGCACCTGTAGTTCCAGCTACTCTGGAGGCTGAGGTGGGAGGATCACTTGAGCCTGGGAGGTTAAGGCTGCAGTGAGCCATGATGGTGGCATTGCACTCTAGCCTGGGCAACAAAGCAAGACCCTGTCTCAGAAAAAAAAAGGAACAAACTTTAGTCAAGAAGGCATACAGATGGCAAATAGTCATAAGAAAAGATTTTCAGTATTATTAGACTTTAAAAAGATGCAAATTAAAATCACAATGCAATATTGCTACACTAAGTAGAATGGCTAAAAATAACAGAACAAAATACCCTGACAATACTAAGTGCTGGGAGCATGCAGGATGGGGAACTCCCATAGTTGCTGATGGCAATGCAGAGTGGCACAGTCACTTTGGATAGCAGTTTGGCACTCTGGTTAAACGTACATGTGCCATGTGACATTTCCACTTCTAGGTATTCACCCAAGAGACGTGAAAGCATATGTCCCCACAAAAGACCAATAGATGAACGTTATAGCTTCTATAGCTATATAGAAGCTATAACGTTATAGCTTCTAAAATGACCCAAGCAGCCTTCAACAGGAAGAATGGATAAACAAAATAATGGTATAACTACACAATAGGATACTGCTTAGCAGAACTTCTGACATAGACGACAGCATGGATCAGTCTCAGAAGCATTATGGTGGGTGACAGAAGCCAGTCTGAAAAGCCAGGCTGCGTACTGTGTATTCCATATATCCTTGCCATCCTGGAAAAGGGGCAGAAATCATGTCTGTGGTTGCTGGGGGCTGTGTGGGGAGGCGATGGGGCTGCAAGGGGGCACAAAGGCACTGCATGAGAGATGGAAGTGTCCTGTTCCTTGCTGTGGAGGCGGTAGACAGTGGTATATGTTTGTTCACACTCATCTAATTGTACCCTGTAGTGGGCAGTTTTGCCTGTGTGTAGATTCCATGTCAACCTAGAGAAACAGCCAGCAGTAACTCTGTTCCTGGGATGACTGCAGTGCTTTGCCCAGGGAAGTGGGAAGGCCACATTGCTCTGTCCCTGGTGGTTTATGGCGAGAGAGACTTGCAGTGATGGCCTGTCACGAGCCACCACACAGCCATTTCATTAACAGGACAGCGTGCCCGGTGTTGCTGGGGTGCCTTGATCCCAACTGTTTGGCATGCTCCCCTTCTCCCACTGGCTCTGTGCTCAGAGCTTGCCTCTTGTCCCCAGCAGTGGTCACAGGACCAGCACAGGCTCCTCTGCAGCCTCTAGGACCAACTGGGAGCTTACATGGAAACCTAAGATGTGTACTTACGGAAACATTCTTCCTGTATTCATCGCGGCTTTCCAGGTTTCAAGAGTTGTCGTGTAAATGTGTGTTGCAGCTCCTGTGTGTGCCGATGGGTGGTACCAACATGTGACTTGTTAAGAAATATCCTTTTCTTTTCCCTAAAGCTTTAACCAAGGGTTCTGAAAATCAGAGTGGTAAGCAGGTTTCAAGAGAGCCAAAATACATGATTTGATGGTGATGACCAATTTGAATACTGTTGGTAATAGGCAGATGAAAACCAGCTCTGGGTCGTGGCTTCATGTCAACTGTCAAGGCTAAGTTAGGGCTGTGTTACCTCAGCTCCTTCTGCCACCAGGTCGGCGATAATAGGTCGCTTGTTGGGTATTTTTTTTCGTCCTGCTGTCAATTTCAAAATGACAGTAAGGCCTCATTTTAAGGGAAGCTACCACATAATGTCACTTCCAATGAGCTGTGAAAATGCTCGTTTTCAACTTCCTCACAGGAGCTGCTCGAGTATGGAGTGGACGCTCAGGTTCAGCTCATGTTTTGACGAGCTGACGAGCTGCCAGCCTTGCTGGGGGAGGTCTTTGGAGGGAATGAACAGAGCCAGAAGTCTCATCTGCCTCTGGAGAAGGCTGCCCAGGCTAACCACCTTCCAGGGGTCTTTGCTGTTCACAAGGATTCTGATTCTCATAGGAATGGAGTCATCTCAGCCCATCTAGCTCAGCCTCAGGGACAGCCCTTCCTCCAGGTGCTGCAGCCCCTTTCCCTCCCCTTGCCCATCTCTGCAGGGCCAGGCAAAGAGATTTTAGAAAAGGTAAAACTGACAAGGGGTTGACTAAGATTTTTGAAGGCAATGGGAGAAAAAGGCTGAAAAGAGATCATCTGTCTGTCATATTTCCTTTGGGTGCTCAAGTTATCAGCGACTGTATCCTTTCAAGCCAGCAGCTCAAAGAATGAAACATACCAAACGTTTTCATTTTCACCCCAAATTAGCCATTAACATTTCCTCAGTTACTCTTTTAATACTTATAACTTAGATGAACTAGTTTCTCTTTTCATATGCGAAAAAAGGCAGTCAAAACTCAGCCCTGCAAAACGTTTGCCATGAAGACAGTCCTACCTAGAACACTTTGAAAAACTGCCTTTGTGCTGGGCGTGGTGGCTCACACCTGTAATCCCAACGTTTTGGGAAGCTGACGCGGGCGGATCACAAGGTCGGGAGATCGAGACCGTCCTGGCCAACATGGTGAAACCGTCTCCATTAAAAATACAAAAATTAGCTGGGTGTGATGGCATGCGTGCCTGTAGTCCCAGCTACTCAGGAGGCAGGAGGCTGAGACAGAAGAATCGCTTGAACCTGGGAGGCGGAGGTTGCAGTGAGCTGAGATCGCGCCACTGCACTCCAGCCTGACGGCAGTGAGACTGTCTCAAAAAAAAAAAAAAAACTGCCTTCAGCTCCAGCCTAGCCACTGTGGCTGCAGTATCTTGACTAACCATGCAACTTCTCTAAGCCTTTGTTTCCTCATCTGTAAAATGGGGACACTTATTCCTACTAGGTTGGGGAGATAATATTTGGAGGTGTAAAACGCCTAGCCGGTTGCCTGGCACATGGTAGGTGCTCAGGAAGTGGAAAAGTTTTTACGGCTGTGATTGGGAAGTAATAACCCAGCACGTGATGGATGTCATCAAAGCAGAAGGCTTTGGTTAGATGTCACCTACTCCAGGAAGCCGGCCCTAGCTTCTCAGTCTGCGTGAGGTGCTCTTCTAGGCATCCTCAGCCCCACCCCTTCTTCCATGATAGCCCTTCCTGAGCCAGTCAGCCTCCCTTCCTGACCCACGGCCCAGTTTCTGCTTGGTACCCAACCTAAAGAACATTGAGAAGCCCTCGTTCCGTGATGTGTATGGTCTCATTAATAACAAAAATAGAGAGGTTCATTAACTACATGGGGTGCCTTTCAAACTCCGGGAGTGGGGTGTGGTAAACGTGACCCCAGGGGCGCATCAGGGCCTGGTTGGCATGGAGGCCATTTGTGCAGCAGCGAAGGACAGGCTGCCCCAAGCCCCCTGCCTCCCAGCTAGTTGTGTCTTCTAGGTCGGGAACTACAAGCGGACTGTGAAGCGGATCGACGATGGCCACCGCCTGTGCAGCGACCTCATGAACTGCCTGCATGAGCGGGCGCGCATCGAGAAGGCGTACGCGCAGCAGCTCACTGAGTGGGCCCGGCGCTGGAGGCAGCTCGTGGACAAGGGTAGGGAGGCCCCAGCACAGGTCCTGTGGCCTGGAGGCAGCTATGCCCCAGCTGCGGGCTCTGGGCACGTTGTGGCCCTCTCTATGCCAGTTTTCTGTCTTTTAAGATTGGGGCAAGAGTGTATTTCCGAGTTCCAGAGCAGAGTGTGATTTTTATGAGGAGCATTAGTGTCCATCACCAGCAGGCACAGGCTCCATGAACTTTTGTCCACTTTCCTCGGGGACACAGGACTACAGCCCTTGTCATCCATAGGATACACTTGCCCTTGCTGAGTTAACTCAGAGCTCGGGTAAGTTCCTATCCTGTGGGAGGCCTTGCTGCTCGGCACCTTGGTTTCTAACACAGAGAGCCGTTTATTTTTACACTTGGCCATGTAGCAGGTCAGATAAGACTAGCTGGCAACACCTGGCAGTCTTTCTGAGTTTAAATTTTAAGGGAATAATTATAGGTGCTGTATGGCAGAGGTTTCACCCGCTTCTGTCCCCACCGAAAAGCTCAGAAGCTTCTGCAGCTTCGTCACTGCCACTGTTGTGTGGACAGGGGCCGTGTTTAGAACACACTTCCCAGCAGTGAAGGGGGAGCTTGACTGATTACAGGCTTTCCAGCACAGAAGCAGAGCAGCGCGGGTTTCTCAAGGTGTATTTTGGGGCAGGCTCTCCTTTGCTGACTGGCTGTCCTCAGGAGCCAACCGGGGAGCCAGGCCCCAGGCGAACCAGGCCTAGTCCAGCTGCCTGTCCTTTCCCGTCATGCTGACATGGGTTGTGTGTGTGGGCTTAGCCCAGTCCTTAGGGTAGGGTGTGTGCCCAGGCTGTGGAGCAGGCACGTGGCGGAGGAGGGGCGTGGGGTAGGTCTGCTCCCTCGGTCGGTGGCACTGTCATCATTTCATTTCCACCTGCTCCAGCCCCTCTTCCGGGATCCAGCTGTCAGTTAGAGCTTGAGGTTTACAAAGCTCTGGTCCAGAGCAGGCTCCTGCTTCCTCCTCTCCTGCCTCCTGCAGGATGGGCTTCCATTCTGCTGAGGGGACAGTCTTCGTTCCAGTGTTCTCGAGCTTGTGCTCAGAGCCAGGCTCTGGGAGTGAATGAACGCGGTCCTGCAAAGGGAGGCAGCGCAGGTCTAGCCAAGGGCCAAGCAAGGCAGATAGGAGCCACGCCAGGAGAAGCGTTGGCATGATGTGGATGGGTGCCCAAAACCTGGGAGAAGCGTCTGCTCACTTCAGAAGGTCCCCCCTTCTTTGGCCACTGTTAAGTAAATTAAGACTTCTAAGATGTGGAAATTGGAGTTTTTAAAGAGTTCAGTGGCTTTAAATAAAGGAAAGGAATGGCCAGACGCAGTGGCTCACGCCTGTAATCCCTGCACTTTGGGAGGCTGAGGCGAGTGGATCACCTGAGGTCAGGAGTTTGAGATCAGCCTGGCCAACATGGTGAAACCCCGTCTCTACTAGAAATACAAAAATTTAGCTGGGCGTGGTGGCGGGCGCCTGTAATCCCAGCTACTTGGGAGGCTGAGGCAGGAGAATCGCTTGAACCCGGGAGACAGAGTTTACAGTGAGCCAAGATCACGCCACTGCACTCCAGCCGGGACAACAAGAGCGAAACTCCGTCTCAAAAAATAAAAATAAAGGAAAGGGATGTAATACCCCAATTTTCCTAACACGAGTGGCAAAGCAAATTCAGCTTCAGGAACTGAAAAAGGTACAGGGTCCCTGAGAGAAAAATGTCTGAAACCCCGAAAGGAAACCCTCTGTGGTCTAAATGCCCACATTGAACAGCCGAGGTGTGAGCAGAGGAGACCCCAGCATGCCCGGCGCTGGGTGACCCACAGCTTCTCTCCCTGTGCAGGGCCCCAGTACGGGACTGTGGAGAAGGCCTGGATGGCCTTCATGTCCGAGGCAGAGAGGGTGAGTGAGCTGCACCTCGAGGTGAAGGCCTCGCTAATGAACGATGACTTCGAGAAGATCAAGAACTGGCAGAAGGAAGCCTTTCACAAGCAGATGATGGGCGGCTTCAAGGAGACCAAGGAAGCTGAGGACGGCTTTCGGAAGGCACAGAAGCCCTGGGCCAAGAAGCTGAAAGAGGTACCTCTGTCCTGCAGGCTTCCTTGCCTGGCCTCACTCTGCCTGGCACCCCACCAGCAGTACCCCCTCCTGCACCCAGGACTTTCTGCTACTGGCTCTAGGCACAGGAGACCATTTTAGGTTTCTCTCCTAAAATTTCAAGTAACATTGATACCTGTTTTTCTAAAAGTAGCAACCAAAGCCATTGAGTTTTGTTGAGCCTCAGCTAATTGGAGGCTGTCATCTGTCCACCCCAGCCCTCCGCTTGTGTGCCCCGCGCCTGCCTGCAGCCTCGCCCCCATTCCCTGCTGGAATGGGCTAGGCGGTAGATGTGCCACCCCCAACACCCAGCTGTTCTCTGGCCCTGCACTGCCTTCCTCCTCCTCAGAATCATCCAGAACATGCCTCTGTCTTTCCGAATGGTTTTCTCTGTGTCTCCTTTTCTGTGTTTTAGCTTTTGTCACATCTCCTTTCTCTTCTGTTTTGTCCCTGGCCCCATTCGTAATGAAACTGTCTGTCTCATGAGGCCTTTGCTGTAAACTCCTCCTTCCCTCTAGAATGAAATTTGTGGCTTTGGCTCAAATAAGGAAGGATCTGTTGAGAGAGAGAGAGAGAGAGAGTGTGTGTGTGTGTAAAATAGCCATTAAAACCAGAGGAAATGTGGCCGATTGCCCTGCGCCCCCCTCCCCCACCGCCCGGTATAGTCCTCTCGCTCATGCTAGGTTCCTCCTTGGAACTTTCTTTGTATTCGCTGATCTAGCAGCCTGGCATGGTCTTCCTGGGATGTCCATAACCCTCCATGTGCGTGTTCCGTGTCATCTCAGTGGCTTTCTCCACCCACCCCGTGCTCCATCTCTGTTGTCCTCCCCCACACTTAACACCCTTAATTGACTCTGGCATGTAACTTTTCCTGTACTGTATCTGCCTCCCACAACTCAAATGAAAGCTTCACGAAGGCCTGGGCTCTTGTGTTTCTTGCTGTGTCCCTGGTGCCTCGAACCATTCACGGGGCAAGCAAGTGCTCCATGAATATGTGTTGAGTGCGTTCCTGTTGTGACTAGTTGCTATGATAGTATACATACAATTTTGTACCTGCCTCTTCCTCCCCTCCTGGTAGCACAGGCATTCCGATGGTCTGTGTAACCTCCAGTGGGATCCTGAACTCCCAGCGACATGGCATTCAGGAACTCATTATCCCTGTAGGTAGAAGCAGCAAAGAAAGCCCACCATGCAGCGTGCAAAGAGGAGAAGCTGGCTATCTCACGAGAAGCCAACAGCAAGGCAGACCCATCCCTCAACCCTGAACAGCTCAAGAAATTGCAAGACAAAATAGAAAAGTGCAAGCAAGATGTTCTTAAGGTAAATTGTACACTTTTTTTTACGTGTCGAGTGTCACCGTGTCAGTTGTTCACGTGTCTGGCACACAGTAAGCCTTCTGTAACTGCTTGGGTGATTGGGTGGATAGAGGGATAAAGAACCCAATAAAACACACCCCTGTCCTCAAGAAGGCCACAGGTGAGTGCCCTAGCACCTCACCTCACCACAGCCACTGTACCTGCTCAGTTGAGGGGCAGAGCCAGGCTCTGAGCAAGCTGGGGGGAAGAGACAGCTCTTTGTGCTCAGAGACACAAGGACAACTGGGATTGCTGCAGGGAACTGCTTGTGCCAACATGGGCGTGGCCAGTGGTTGGTATGAATGGGCATGGCCAGTGATGGGTGTGAATGGTTGTGGCTGGTGGCAGGTGTGAATGGTTGTGGCCAGTGGTGGGTGTGAATGGGTGTGGTGTGAGCTGGCATGGAGGGTTACGAGGACCACATCGCCAGTGGCCTGGACAGCCGGGCTGAGTAAGGAGCTTAGGATGCTGCTGACCAGGAGCCACTGAGGAAGGCCTGAGCCTGGGTGGGGTCAGGGAGGAGGTGAGGAGGGTGAGATGGTTTAGAAGGATTGCTCTGCTTGTGTAGGGAGGGGGCTGGAGGCAGAGACCTCGGGGAGGGACTGTAGGCTGGGAGCACTTGTCTGGGGAGCCAGGTGGGAGGGGGGATGGAGGTGCCCCGCAGTCTCCAGAGTGACAGGCCCCAAGAGTGAGGCAGAGGCTATGGAGCCAGGGGTGGCAGAAGGGTGGTCTTTGGCCCACGAGAGACCGTGACCAGGCACTGTGGCATCCTGGGTGCCCTTCCATTTCTGTTGTAAAGGGGAGATTTTCTGCCCCGGTGGGTGAGTGAGAAATCACTGTGTCAACTATGAAGTGCTCCGCAGATGTCGACAGTGATTCTGCCTGGAAGGTCCTGGAGTCACAGGACGTAAAACCAGGCAGCGTCATCGTCTTGTGATTTAATAGTTCACAGGAAGGGAGGGCTCAGCCCTAGGCCCCACCTCCCCTCCTTTGCTCAGCCATGACAGGTGAGGGCTGGGGGGTGTCGTTGCCAAGGGCCTGCCCTGCCTCAGTGTTTGGAGAAGAAATTCCCCACCAGGATTTGCAGAGAGAGACGGAATGAGGTAGAGAGGCTGCACTCCAGGAAGAGGACATGGGCAGGGGGGAGGCAGGAGGCCTAAGCTGGTTTCACTACCCACCAACCTTTCCCGGCCCCTGTCAGTTAGGTGGTGGCATCCCTTTTTTGTGAATGAGAAAACCAAGATCAGAGAGGTTAAGTCGTACCATCCAGCAGGTGAGAGCAGGAACTTCTGACCTCAAGCCCATACATATGCCTATGCCCTTTCTCCACTGTTCCTCACTGCTATGCTGTCGGCGTAGCAAGGGGAACCCGTCATCTACACGTTCATCACTCAGACCGAGTGTCAGAAGCCTCTGGGAAACCCCTCTCACTCCCATTGCTGGAGCCAGGAATCTGGGCTTTTGAAGCAGCCCAGGTGCCTCCATGGTGGGATCAGGTGAGGAACCTGGAACCAGCTACTGAGTGGGGGGCACGTGGGCTCAAGAAGCACAAGGTCCTGGAGAACTCCCCGGCCTTTGCCAGAAGCCCAGGGAATCAGGTGCCCAAAAAGGTGTCTAGAAGAAAGATGGGGCTTCTCCATGTTGGGCGGGGCCGTGCCTGTGTGAGAGAAGGAGACGGAGATGGAGAGGAAGAGAGGCCTTTCATGTTTGACAGCCACCCAGAACGTCAACTCAGGCTTTTGCAGAACAGGCCCAGGGCGCGAGGTTGGATATAAGCGTCTGGCAGGATGAATGGGACACTTTGCAGTGGGTTGCCTCCTGGGGCCCTCCCTGCCTCTGTGGTCTGGCCAGTAACTGCAGGACGTGAGAGGTCCTTGTGGGCCTAGAGCTCTGGAGAGGAGGCCAGTCCCTCCCCAGCACCCTTCTTGATGCAGTTTCCAAAATCCAGCACACAGCCTGGGCAACGTAGTGAGACCTCATCTCTACAGAAAATTTTAAAATTTAGTTGGGTGTGGAGGCGTGTGCCTATAGTCCCAGCTACTTCAGAGGCTGAGGCGGGAGGATTGCTTGAGCCCAGGAGTTCAAGGCTGCTGCGAGCTGTGGTCACACCACTGCACTCCAGCCTGGGTGACAGAGTGAGACCCCATCTCTAAAGTAGGTAGGTAGGTAGGTAGGTACATGCATACATACATACCACTGCTGACTGGATGCACATGTACTTTCATGTTTCTTATCAGCCATCAACTATATCTTGGAGCATCCATCAGAAAAGAACTTTTTGCATTTAGTGCTAAAATATTACAATCCACCTAAGGATGAAGGCCGCCTTTTGTTTTACTCCATGGGTGTTCGTTGAGAACTTTCTATGCCCTGCAAGGGGGTTTCCAGAACAGTGATGACCCTGCTCAGTACCTGGCCTGTGCTGGGGGCAGGACTTGGGGCCAGCAGGGTCGGCCACAGGCTGAGGGCAGGGGCAGCCCCGAGGTGGAGCATCTTGTTGCCACTAGTGCCCTGAGAGCTCCTGGGAGGCTATTGTGTCTTGAAGGCTCCTGAGATGGGACTGCTCTGTGTCACTTAAGCAGTATCCGCCAGATGCCGGGTGCTGAACCCACAGCTGTGTGTCTTGGGCTTCTGAGCTAGGCTCCCATGCAGGGCTGCCAGGTAGTGAGCACGGGCAGTGTCGATGGCGGTGGGGAATAGGAATCGCCACAGCGCTGTGGAGCTCTCTTTCTGCTGGGCATGCCCCAGCCCTGGCAGGGGTGGCCTTTTCCTGTAGGCACAGAGGACCCAAGCCCAGCCATCTGAGGAGGCTGAGAAGCAGAGCAAGGACCTGGATTCCAGGAGAGGAGAAAGGGGCAGGAGTCAGAGCCCTAGAGGGCGGGGTGGGACCTGGTCTCAGGAGACTGGGGAAGGCTTCAAGGAGAGGAGTTGCTTTGGAGCCTGAAGCGGAGTCTCCCAGGGCCCTGAGCCACATGAGTCAGAGGCGAGCATCTGGGAGGGGAGGAGGGGAGCCTCACGGGCAGGGTAGACTCAGTCCCAGCTGGGGCAGAGCGGGTGCCCCACAGGCCTGCAGTGGCTCAGGAAGCGCTCCGTCCTTCCTCAGAAGGCCCTGCATCTGTTGTTAGGGACAGCAAAGCTTAGACCCGAGTGGAGCCCGTGACTACCCCCATAGTAGAAAGAATTGCAATAAATAGGTGGCCCCAGCCCTGCTATCGCTCACCCACCCCAGGGGGCCAACACGGCCATGATCCCACCAACTAACAAAGCCACCTGGTCACCAAACTGGTGGCCCTGCCCCCAAGATGAGGGGTGAGGGGAGGCCATTGACCTCGAGGCACATCCCCACCAGATGAATGTGCCCACTTTAGCCACGTCTTCAGAATTTCACACATTTTCTAGCTGCCCCTCGATACTCTTGAGATAGGCCACACCTGCTTTTAACATTTCCTCCCTTGCAAAACCCCTTCTTGGGACAATCTGGGAGGGAGCAGCTGTGTGAGGGGGATGGAGTGGGCTGAAGGACAGGGGAAGGAGGACTTTTTTTGAATGCCTTCTTCCTGCAGCCCATCATTTACATATCAGAACACTGTGAAGGAGAGAGTGTCCTCATCTAATAAAGGACAATGAGGCTCCAAGAGAGCTGCAGGATTCAGCCCCAGCCCCACCTTTGCTGTGGGAGGCTTGAGGGTAGCCAGGCACAGCCCTTCCCCACAGGGAAAAGAGGACACGGGCGTTTGGCACACTCAAGACCACACACACCAAGCTCTGGGGTGACTGCCCTTTTCCGGCATCTACCTGTCTGGGCCTTGCTGCAGCTGAGAGACCGGGCAGATGGCAGGAGTGTGATTTACCTTGCAGGAGTGGAGGGACTGGGACTTGAACTCGAAGTCTGTCAGAAGCCAGAGCTCCTGTTTTTTCTTTGCATTGGAATCTGGGGAGGCCTGAGACACTCCAGGGGTGGGGTGAGCCAAGGGCCGAATGGAAATGAACCTTTGTCTTGTGCCTGGATTTTCCTTTAGACCAAAGATAAGTATGAGAAGTCCCTGAAGGAACTCGACCAGGGCACGCCCCAGTACATGGAGAACATGGAGCAGGTGTTTGAGCAGTGCCAGCAGTTCGAGGAGAAACGCCTGCGCTTCTTCCGGGAGGTTCTGCTGGAGGTTCAGAAGCACCTAGACCTGTCCAATGTGACTGGGTAAGTTTCCTTTGAGCTAAAACACACACGTCGTTGAAGTCAACGGAAAGTGCTTTTGAAGCAAACTCAGATGCTGCTCCCAGGTTTGGGATGGTGCGTTTGTCAGGAGGTCTCCTCACCACCCTCAGGGCCTCCTGCTTCTCTGCAATCTGGATGGCAGGGAGGGCCCCTCTGCTGAGCATTTCTGCAGCTGCAGGCATGGCTGGCTGGACCTGTGGAAGGCCTGGCTGACCCAGCCAATTGCTGGCCCAAGCAGATAAGGCCAGGCCCACTCTGCCAGCTCCATGTACAGGTCTGGGCAGGAAGGGAGATTGCCCTTTCTGGGGCCACAGCTAGGACCAACGCAGCTGACTTTGCTTTGCTTTTCCTTTTCTTTCCTCTCCTCTCCCTCTCTTTCTCCCTCTCCTTCTCCCTGTCCCTCTCCCTGTCCCTCTCCCTCGCTCCTCTCCCTCTCTCCTCTCCTCTCTTTTCTGACAGAGTCTTGCTCTGTTGCCAGGCTTGTGTGCAGTGGCGTGATCTCCGTTCACTGCAGTCTCCTCTGCCTTCCGGGTTCAAGCAATTCTCCTGCCTCAGCCTCCCGAGTAGCTGGGATTACAGGCACGAGCCACCGCACCCAGCCGCAGCTGGCATATCTAAGATCCGCTGGGGGTGAATCTGGCATTTCTGGGCTGGTTGTGCCTGGGACAGTCTTTCTTTGAGGCCCTTTGTGATCAGCTGACTGCTTAGTGGCTCTCAGCCCCCAGGACAGCACATACCCTCTGAGACATGGTTCTGAATTATGACATGGAAGCTGTGCTGTTGGTTCTGTGCTTTCCTCATCTTTGCTTCTGTGATGCCCTCACCAGGGCAGAGGTCCCGGCTTACTCAAGGGCATGGACTACTGTCATCCATCTAGCAGAACCATGTAGGGACACATCACAAAACACATTCCTTTTGTCTCCCTCTGTATAAAAATCGTCAAAGGCAAGTTACTGCACCACTGTTGCTCTGCCACCGTTCTGTGTTTGTGACAGTTGTGTAAAGTGGGTGCCACTGACCCCATCTTATTGATGAGGAAGCTGAGGCTGGGTGAGATTAAATGACTTGCCCGAGGCTGCTCTGCTGGCAGGAGCAGGGTGGGGCTGGCCTGTGTCGGCCTCTTCTGCATGTGGAGTGACTTCCATCACGCTTGTCTGTCTGTGTCTGGATTTCCCCCTTTTAATACAGGCACCAGTCATCACGATTAGGGCTTCTGCTAGTGACCTCATTTTACCTTGATTACCTCTATAAAGACCTTATTTCCAAATGAGACCACATTCCGAGGCATGGGGGTTTGAACTCCAACATGTCTCCTATGAAGGACACAACTCAACCCTTGATGGAGGGGATCATGTCCACTCAACAGAGGAGGAAACCGAAGCCCAGAGAAAGCACATGACTCACCAGCCATAACGATTATAAATGAAAATATCAGGTCCAGCAGTGATCATACTCTTCCCCCACAGGGCAGCTTCCTAGGAAGGTGAGCCAATGATGGCTGCCAGGCGGAAGGCGGCCCCCACCCCATCTTGGTGGGTGTATTCAGCACCGGGTCATCTTCACACTCTGCATTTGCACATCTGGGTATAAAGCGTTTCTGACAGAGATGAGGAAGGAGGGTTACTTTCTAACACCCTCCAGTTTTCTCTTCCTCAACTCTGGGCCTGGTTAAATGGGAGCACACAGAGTGGTGGCCCACGCAGCCCACCTGCTGGTGCCTTTTGCATATGTGACACAGAGCAGGGCTCATTCATTGCCACCTGCTTTGCTGGTTTGATTTAAAGCTCATTTGTCAGAAGCCATCTGTGCACGTGGCGGCCCGTGATATTCCGCCTGAGCCAAGGGACGAGTGTTCCGGCTCTGTCTGTGAAACCAGCTCAGGGGGCAGAGACCATGGGACCTGCTCTGGCTGGCACTGGGCTGGGACAAATGGTAGCTGGCCCCTGCCTTCTAAAAGAGCCACGTTTCCCTCTGATTTAGCTACAAAGCCGTTTACCATGACCTGGAGCAGAGCATCAGAGCGGCTGATGCGGTGGAGGACCTGAGGTGGTTCCGAGCCAATCACGGGCCAGGCATGGCCATGAACTGGCCGCAGTTTGAGGTAAGAGGAGGGTGTGCCCACGACCTCGTTGACCTGGAAGAGGACCTGGGCCCACAGAGTTGGTAGACGATGTCCTCGTTCTCATTCCAGACTCTATGTTGATGTTTGCCCTGTTTATCAGGCAGTCTTTAGGCATAGCTATAGTACAGACCAAGTTCTGGCATAGAGTCCTGGGGGGCTGCAGGCATTACCAAAGGCCTTCTGAACCTCTTGTGAAGTTGCAGTTATGTCCTCTCTAGTTGGGAATGTTTGACTGTCACTCTTTGGCCACTGGCATTCCCTTCCTTCCTAGTCAGTCCCAGGAGCCACAGGCACACAGGACCTCAGGTCCCTGATTCACCCTGTGGAATGGCCGGGAAGGGAGCAGCCACAGTGTCCCCCTCACAGTGGGCCAGGGAGGGGAGGCGGTCTCAGTGGGCAGCCCTCCTTACCCTTCCAACAAAGGACTTTTCCCTACTCCAGGCAGTAAATTCAGTGAATCCTAATTCAAAATGAACATTCTTTTCCCATCATGTGGGTCTGAGCCTTTCATTATCTTTACATTCGAAATGCAAGGGCTTGGGGATCTCAGGACTCACCCAGGCTAAAGATTGGTCACTAGGCCCCCACCTGGCACCCTGAAGGCAGTGGGTGAAGGTCCTGCTGCCCCTAAGGCTGAAGCACGTGGTGTCAGCTGCCCAAGCGGGGATGCTGTGGGCGATGACCTCTGCTGTGGGTGTGGACCTCGTGGCTTCCCTGACTCAGCAGCGGCCAGAGCCTGGGCTGCATTCAGATTCTGCTCACCTCTGACCACCTGTGGGAAGCTGAGCAAACTATTCACCCTTTTTGTGACTCAGTTTTCCCACGTGTGGAACGGGAATGACAGGAGCACCCGTCTCCTGTCGGGGGCTGTTGGGGCACATGGTGACTTTGTCCATGCAGGGCTGTTGACCCAGGCCCACCCCTCAGAAGCCTCCTGGGGCCTCGTAGCCTGCAGTTTTGTCAGTCCTTACTCCTGCACTTCTTTTGTGGCCCTTAACAGGAAGGTTTCTCCAAATGACAGCCTGGGCCTTGCCGCCGAGCACTCCCCTGTGCCAGCCCAGGACTTGCTCCCAGTAGGAGGCTGCAGAGCAGCTGTGCCCCTTCCACAGAGGCACTGGGAGAGCATGGAGGGCCAGAGCCTTCCCGAGTGGAAGTGGCCCTAGAGGGGACAGCACAAAGCCCAGCCTCTCCTCTGGAGCCACACACCAGGAAGCCTCGGCTGATGTGTTTTGTGCACAGCTGGGGTTTCACACACAGCAAGGATTTGCTGCTCCAGGAGTGGCACAGGAAGCCACCTGTGAAACTCGCTTGGGTACCTTAGAGGTGCCCATTATACCCAGAGAGGGGCACAGTGGGGAGGACTATTTGACAGTCTGTCTCCTGGAGGGTGTCCCAGCCAGAGCCCAGGGAGCCCTTCCCTCTGTGGGTCCATGAGCTGGGAACCAGCCCCTGTGCGTTCCTTGTGCACACATTTGCAGCTGTTACAGGACCATGCCTGACTTTCTCTAATGCAGTTCTTTGTTTTATTTTTCATGCCACAAGGATGAAGTAAGTGTCTGCGTTCGGCTAACTCATAGAGTGCCATACGCCGTGCAGGGTGTCTGTGGCCCGCATGGGTGTGTGTGCTGCCCCCGCCAGGCTCCTAGCAGTTCAGCTGAGGCTGCCCTGCTGTCAGGGGTGTTGAAAGCCGACCCTTCCCTCCAGCACCAGCTTGGTGTTGATCCCATTGGCCTTTGGAAGCTGCCTGATCAGGATGAATTTATATTCAGAGGTCACTGTGGAGAACTCTGAGGTTCTGATTGAGTTCTCAGTCAACCTATTCCAGTCAGAAAATAATTAATAGACAAAAAGGTGACCCAGATTTAGGATCGGGGCCCGGGTGTGCCACCCCCTCTGCGTGGGCAAGTCACGTTGCCTTTCTGGGCCTCAGTTTCCTCATCTGACAAATGGACAGGTTAGACAGGATGCTTCTGAGTTGGCTTCCAACCTAAAAGTTCTGTAAGTACGTGTGAGCAGAGCTGTGGACTCAGCCACACCAAGTTTTAATCAAAGTTGTCTGGTAACCGGTAGAGATGTGGGTGAAGGAGAGCTCATTAAACACCTGCAGGCATGCACAGACTCTTCTAGAAAATCAAGACACAGTCTCCATTCATGGTTTTGCCCTAGTCCGTTTTCCGTGCAGCTGGTGAGGCCTGTTCGCCGCCCGGGAACTCATGAGGCTTCCGGGAGGAGCGTGCTGTGCTTCATTAGCCCCGCATGAGCTCAGGTCCCAGAGGAAAATCCCAGGGCAGCAAAACGCAGGGGAGAGCCCTGCTCCTTGGAGGCTGTGAGTCCGCTTGCCTGCCCCTTCTGTCAGGTGGTAGCCACTTAGCCCTGGTTTTATTTGCAGTCCAGGGCCCATTTTTCCACATGGCAGGCTTGCTCAGGTCTCCGAAGCCAGCTGTCTCGACCCTGTGGCCCAGGGACAATTTAGAGCATCGACGCAAAGGATCTTCAGCACTTCAGGACAAGTGCCTCAGAGGCTGGCTCCTGTCTACTTTGGGAGGCTCAGCAGGACGTCTAGGGAGCCACAGGGGCCCATGCTGGCCTGAGGGGGATGGGGCTGAGAACCTTGGTGGGCAGGGTCAGGATCAGGAAGCCCTGGACCTTGCCCTGGTCCTCGCCACCCCCGCTGGTCCTCTGGGACAGGGGCAGCATGTCCTGGGGGTGGTGGTAGAAGTGCCAGCCTCCAGACCCCCTGCTTTGACCAGTGAGGAGGGGCTCAGGTCGTTTGGGTTCAGAAGTGGGGCGTGGGGAGCCTGAGGTCTTCTGGGAAGCCAGGGAGAGCAGGGGCCCCAGTCTACACATCAGATGCACGGCGTGGACTGCAGGCTCGCTGGGGAGGAACTGAGGACAGACGTGGCTTCCCACAAGTGAACCTTCGGTTTCTCTCCCTCGGCACCTGTTGCCCAGGAGTGGTCCGCAGACCTGAATCGAACCCTCAGCCGGAGAGAGAAGAAGAAGGCCACTGACGGCGTCACCCTGACGGGCATCAACCAGACAGGCGACCAGTCTCTGCCGAATAAGCCCAGCAGGTGAGTGGGTGCCACCTCCATCCAAAAGAGGCCGTTCCGTGGGGGCACCCCTCGGGCAATCTGCATGGTCCAGGAGAGCCCCAGCCTAGACACCTGGGAGATTCCTGAGCTCCTGAGCTCTGTGGACCATGACCCAGCCTGGACACCTGGGAGGTTCCTGGACTCCCAAGCTCTGTGGGCCGTGGCCCAGGGGCATCTCCGGGGATGGTCGCCTTCCTGCCTGGTGCCAGAGCTGCTGACAGATCCAGAGAGGGAGCCTTGGCCCTGAGCTTCAGACCCGAGTGGGTAGGAGCTGATGACAGGGCTGGCATTCATGTCTCCAGGGATAGCACCGCCCTGCCTGGACACTGGTGGAGGTGCCACCCTGGTTCCCTTGGGCAGCCAAGGTCCTGCTGAGGTTCGTGCTCACTCTGTATTATGTGCAGGCGCCAGTCAAGGGAGGGACAGGAGAGGACTGCCAGACATCTCCTTTCCAAATTACCTCTTCGCTAGGAGCATTCGTTATTTCTGACTTAGTCACTGGCTGAAAATGAGAGAGATAAGGGTGGCACTGTGGTCATTAGAACCTTCTGGAAAGTGTGTGCCAGAGGAGGTCTTCCTACAGGACCTGCCCAGAGACCTCCATGTCACCCTCAGTAATAGTCATTTAATACGGGGGCTTCCTAAGAAGGCTCAGCCCAGGTTCCCATGGCCTTCCTGCAGCCTCAGGCACTGAAGCCCCAGCCAGGCTCCCCAGCAGGCATGGCCGTCGTCATTCCGCTGCTGCGCACACTGTCTGGGCGGGTGGGCTCGGCAGTAAGTGCCTGTCCCAGAGATCAGGCCAGCACCTGTAATGCTTGGGGGTGGGAAAGGGAAAGAAGAAACACTGCCTCAGAGGAGGCGCTGGGGGCCCCGGGCTGGCCAGGGCTGCTGCACAATTCAGCCGCCCCCAGCAGTGCTCTCTCACAACAGTCTGCTAGAGAAAGGTGCCAAGGAGGGAGGAGGGCCGGTGAGCTCAGACGTGTGGCCTGGATATTGGCCTCCAGCAGGCCTAGGTCCAGTACCGCTTGCTAGGCTGAAGCGGATGAGGCAGTTACTGGCCATTCAGGATCGCTCTGGTGGCGTTGGAGGCATGTCCTCGCCTCCCTTCCTTGGTTCTGGAGTGGTGGGTGCTCAGGCTGAGCCGTCCGTCCGGTGCTTTGGGGGCCTGTGCCCTGAGGCCCTGGTCTTGGAAGTAGAAGGTGCTGCTGGCCAGGGTAGCCCGGTCCATAGGATCAGTTACTTGGTGGGGCTCCAGGGCCCTTGGTGCCTGTCTGATTGCTTGACGGTCTCCCTGTGGTCTTCGTAGTGTGTAACTTAGCTCCCGGCTCCCAGCCCTCAGGCAGAGCTTGGCCCAGATCTCTCTGGCTCCCACACTGGGCCTGGCACACAGTAGGCAGTTGCATGACTGGATTTTCCCTCTGGAGCACCAAAGGAATCCTTCTTTATGCCTAGAAAAGACTGTGCAGCAGGCCCTGGCCCTGATTTTGGAAGCTCCAGCCCCACAGAGCAGAAGAGCGAGCCCTGAACCCCTTACTAGTCAGGAGGAGGCCGTGTGGTCTGAAGAGCTCAGAGCCCTCTCCCACTCATCCGTGAGAGCCGGCCCCTCCCAAACTATCACCCTCAGAGGAGACCCTGAGGGGCTCTTTGACCCTCTGCCAGCTCACGGTGGTAGGAGCCAGGACAGGGGACAAGCCCTGAACCTGGAAACCACTTTTGCTCCAGCTGTGGCTTGTCACCCACCACCCCAGGGCCCCTGCTCTGGACGGACTGTCTCCAGGTGCAGGGAAGGAAAAGGGAAACCAAGTCCTCTCCTGGGCTCCTGGACCCTGTTTCACAGCTGAAGTGCTGCCCGCACTCCGCCACAGTAACCTTTCTGTTGAAACACCGTGGTCCCCTCCAGTCACGGGAGGAGCTGATCTGTCCCTTGAGATCCTGCAGCTGGGAAGTGCCAGGACCCTCATGGGCCCTGCGGAGCTGGGATCCCCTGAAAGCTCTCTCTCTCCATAGCACCCTTAATGTCCCGAGCAACCCCGCCCAGTCTGCGCAGTCACAGTCCAGCTACAACCCCTTCGAGGATGAGGACGACACGGGCAGCACCGTCAGTGAGAAGGAGGACACTAAGGCCAAAAAGTTGGTGAACAAACGCTTCCTCTGGCCCCACCGCGCTCGCTCTGTCTCTCTCCCTCTCTCTCTCTGTCCAGGGGTCTCACCCCTGAGCACTCAGCAATGCACGAAGCTCTGCGGGAAGTGGGCACCTGGCGTGCTGCACCCAGGCCCACCCCCTGCTGGTGCGCAGGCTCTCTGGCACCCCCATTCCTCGGGGAGGGCACAGCTAACAATCTTGAGTTGCTTTTTTTCTGTCCTCTGTTAACCCTTCAAGGCCCCAGCAGCACCACGACAGGAAAACAGACAAGCACGCAGTCTGTGCTGGAGACTAGAGAGCGAGGCCCCAGGTTGGCCTCTGCTGTGGGCATCTCCAGACGCCTGCCCCTGGAAAGCCTGTAGGTGGCTCAGGATGAGTGTGAATGGCATGAACTCGCACTAGCACTGGCTCTACCTGTGCTCCTTCGGAAGGAGCCCTCAGCCCTGAGCCCCAGGCTCCAGTGCCCTCCCCTTGCAGGGCGGGGACCTCACAGCCTCTGCCAGGCCTGTGCTGACAGCCCGTGGCCTCCCCTTTCTTGCAGTGTCAGCAGCTACGAGAAGACCCAGAGCTATCCCACTGACTGGTCAGACGACGAGTCGAACAACCCCTTCTCCTCCACGGATGCCAATGGGGACTCGAATCCATTCGACGACGACGCCACCTCGGGGACGGAAGTGCGAGTCCGGGCCCTGTATGACTACGAGGGGCAGGAGCACGATGAGCTGAGCTTCAAGGCGGGTAGGTGGCTCCCCACCTGCAGGTGGGAGGGTCTTTTTTGTTTTTTAAGTCTGGAGAAGTTCTTGCTGGTTTCACTTGTGAGTCACTGCAGGCCCTTCCCCAGTGCCCTGGCTTCATTGTCAAAAGCAGCCAATTGGCTGGATGCTGTGGCTCATGTCTATAGTCCCAGCGCTTTGGGAGGCCGAGGTGGAAGGATCACTTGAGCCCAGGAGTTTGAGACCAGCCTGGGCAACATGGCGAAACCTGTCTCTACAAAAAATACGAAAAATTAGACCAGGCATGGTGACACATGCCTGTAATCCCAGCACTTTGGGAGGCCGAGGCAGGCAGATCACTTGAGGTCAGGAGTTCAAGACCAGCCTAACCAACATGGTGAAACCCCGTCTCTACTAAAAATACAAAAATGAGCCAGGCGTGTGGCAGACGCCTGTAATCACAGCTACTCAGGAGGCTGAGGCAGGAGAATCACTTGAACCTGGAAGGCAGAGGTTGCAGTGAGCCAAGATCGTACCACTGCACCCCGGCCTGGGTGACAGAGCAAATCTCAAAAAAAAAGAAAAAATTAGCTGGGCTAATTTTAGTGGCACATGCCTGTAGGCCCAACCATCTGGGAGGCTGAGGTGGGAGAATCACCTGAGCCCAGTAGATTGAGGTTGCAATGAACCATGATTGTACCACTGTACTCCAACCTGGGCAACAGAGCAAGACCCTGTCGCAAACAAACAAATAAATAAATAAATAACCTGGGCAACAGAGCAAGACCCTGTCTCAAATAAATAAACAAACCAAAGTAGCAGGTTAGCTGGGTGTGGTGTTGCATACCTATAGTCCCAGCTGCTTGGGAGGCTAAGGCAGGAGGATCACTGAAACCCAAGAGGATGCAGTGAGCCATGTTCGTACCACTGTACTCTAGCCTAGAAGAGAGAGCAAGACCCCATCTCTTAAAAAAAAGTAGGCCGGGCACAGTGGCTCATGCCTGTAATCTCAGCACTTCGGGAGGCTGAGGTGGGCGGAACACGAGGTCAGGAGATCAAGACTATCCTGGCTAACAGGGTGAAACCCTGTCTCTACTAAAAGTACAAAAAATTAGCAGGGCATAGTGGCGGCCGCCTGTAGTCCCGGCTACTCGGGAGGCTGAGGCAGGAGAATCACTTGAACCTGGGAGGCGGATCTTACAGCAAGCTGAGATTGTGCCATTGCGCTCCAGCTTGGGTGACAGAGCGAGACTCTGTCTCCAAAAAAAAAAAAAAGCGGATGCCCAATGCCAAGACTCAGAAATAGTGAGTGCCCCCAAGCCAGTGCCTGGACACCTCCCCTTGCTGGGCCGAGGCTGTGAACTGTAGGGCACTGGCTAGTCATGCAGAAGGGCATCTGGAGAAGCTGTTGGCCAGGACCACCAGGTTCCCCCATGTGTACTCTGGGAGCTGCTAGCCCTGTAGGTCCCTGAGAGAAGCCTTTCTCCAGGGGTCCCCAACTGCCAGAGAAGCCCTTAGGAGAGCCACAGCTTTGCCCAGACCCTGGAGTAGCACTTGGCATGCCTCTGGACCACGTAGGGCCTTGTCTCAGGCAGCAACTTGTGTGTGTGCACATCTACCTGCCCACACCTACCATGCACACACCAACCCACACACATACCTGTGTTTGCCAGGAGCAGGAACCATAGTTTTATAAAACAGCCTGGATCCTGATTATGTGTGCTCTACCTGTGAAGACTTTCTGTCCAATGTCTTTTTCTTCTTTGAATGGTCTTCAATGATAATCTTTTTTTTTATTCTTAATAGAGACACGGTCTCACTCTGTTAGCCAAGCTGGGGTACAGTTGTGCAGTCCTAGCCCACACTTTTATTGGCTCACACCGGTAATCCCAGCACTTTGAGAGGCCAAGGCTGAAGGATCACTTGAGGTCAGGAGTTTGAGACCAGGCTGGCCAACATGGCAAAACCTTTCCTCTACTAAAAAAAAAAAAAAAAAAAAAAAAATTTATTCAGGCATGGTAGCGCACGCCTGTAATCCCAGCTACTGGGGAGGCTGAGACAAGAGAATCACTTGAACCTGGGAGGTGGAGGTTGCAGTGAGCCAAGATCATGCCACTGCACTCTAGCCTGGGTGATGGAGTGACACTGTCTCAAAAAAAAAAAAAAAAAGGAAAATTGCTATCTTAGCACCTAAGGAAGCTGGAGTGGCCTAGGGCCAAAGCGGACTCAACAGCAACCCAGATTCTTCCCTCTCTCTTGCCCTCTTTGTGAAGCTCCCCCAGAAGCAGCATCTACCACTCCAAGAGGGAAACTGGGCCAGAACTCAACCCACACAGGCTGAAGTCTGCCCCTGCCCCTAGGCTACACTTGTGGGAAAGGCTGCCTTACCACCACCACCCTAGTCCCCCACTCAGCAGGGAAGCCAGGGCCTGGGGGCTGTGCCCATTGGCCTAGCTTCTAACCAGCCTTCAGCCTCCTTCCCTCAGCACTCAAAATGCTCCCCTGCTGTCCCCAGACACTCATCCCCTGGGCTGGTTATCAGCTGCCTCTGCCCAGTTTGAGAAGTTGGGTTTTTTTGGTTTTGTTTTTTTGGGATTTTTTTTTAATGTGCCTTTAAGCCATCTTCATCCAGTTTCTGATATCTTTGGTTGGGGTTGTTACCCCCGACTTTGTTGGTTTATTTGTTTATAATTTCTAACTCCTTTTCAATCCTACCTATTGGCTTTGACAGTAATTTTGTAGGTTTAAAATGTTTCTTCCAGATCCAAGTAAATTGTCAAAAGCAAACTGATTGAAATGAACCTTCTAATCACCAGTTCACATTTGCACAATGTGAAAGCTTTCCTGTTCGTTCTATTTTCTGTGTTATCCTGCTTTTTAACAATGCAAAATTAGCTCCCAACCAGTGTGGCTTGACTTATGTCTGTCTCTTGCTGTGCTCTGGCTGTTTGCCACATGGTAGTGTGGGGCTACAGGTCTCATCCTAGCCTCAGTAGCCTGGAGCCAGACCTGTGAGCACAGCAACCCATGAAGGCAGGACAAAAAGAAACGCCAGGGGCCCAAGGCACAAAGCAGGGCAAGAGATGGTGGTTCATCACGGCTGCTGCCCTGTGGCCCCTGCATCTGCTCCTAATGCCTCTGGGTCAGATCTTCAGGAGCACTGGTCTGGCAGAAGTGGCATGACAGTGGGAGGTTGAGCCAGTGCTTACGCGTGTCCCGCCCTCCCAGGGTTCTTTGGTGCCTTAACACTTAATCCTCACAGCACCCCGAGTCCACAGATGAGGGCCACAGGCCCAGGGAGTGGAGGCAGTTGGTCCAAGTCTCCTAGCCAGCGAGTGGTGGCTCTGGGATTTGAGCCCAGGCAGTCCGGGGAGCACTGGAAGCCCCAGGCGTTAGCTCCGCAGGCATCTTGACCAGCATTGCTACCATACAAAATTCAAAGCATCAGGGAAATGCTAAACCAGGGGGAAAACTGCATCTAATTCTGAAAAATGAACCAAAAAATGCCAAAGAGAGTTACAAAACTACAAACTTAACAATAAAGGCCAAACAGCACTGGGACTATTGCTTTCCCACCAATTGCTTGCTCCTGACGAGGTCCGAGCCAGCAGGCCCAACTGGCCTTCCCTGCAGTGAGTTACCAGCCAGAAGCACACGGGCTCTGCCCACCCCTGGGCTCTGAGCTGCTCTGCTTCCCTAACCTGGCAAATGTCAGACCTGGGGCCCCGCCCTAGTGCCACCTCCCCCTCACCATCCTAGTCTGCCTCCTTGAGACCAGGCTCCCTCAGTTCCTCTCATCTCTGTATCTCCTCCTCTACCTGAGGCCCAGCCAGAAGTAGGAGGTCCTTCAGGTTGGAACAAGCAGAAGATACATGGAACCACGTTAATACATTAGAGCCACAGGGAGATTCCAGAACAGCGCCAGGGGCTCCTGTCTCAGGGTGTCAGGAAGGGTTGACACATGGCACCGTGCACCAGTCCTCAGCCAGGTATTGGGGATAGAATGACAGATATGACTGTCAGGCGTGGTCCCTTCCCCTCTCGCAGCCTGGAAGTTGCAGAGGAGAGGGATTAACAAAGGCAGAGAGACCCCAGAGACAGCTTCTGGGAGAAAGGCGGCCGGGGCCCCGGTGGGGAGGACAGAAGAGGCCCAGCGTGGGGGAGGGGCACAGCCGAGGGAGAATTCCTGCCACCTGGCCAGGATGGTGAGGAAGGCACAGCCCTAGGGAGCTCGATGCTGCAGTCCCAGTGGGAGCCACTGTGGCAGCTGAGAGCTGCTTGCTCTAAATTACTGTGTGAGACTGTCATCTCTAGATCTGTCAGAGGCCCGTGACCAAAGAGGCAACTTAAAATGCATTTAGTAGAGAAATGACCAGGCCCTGGGCCTGCCCGCCACAGAATGCCTAGCCCTCCACCCTCTGTGGGCCCGAAGCTCGTGAATGCGGCTCTCTAGCCCACCATCGCTGTCACACCCTCTCATGGAGACGGCTCCCTCTTTGTCTTACAGGGGACGAGCTGACCAAGATGGAAGACGAGGATGAGCAGGGCTGGTGCAAGGGACGCTTGGACAACGGGCAGGTTGGCCTATACCCGGCAAATTATGTGGAGGCAATCCAGTGATAAGCCAGGGGTCAGGCCAGCGGGGGACGGAGGCGGCGGGCCCAGGAGCTTCAGTCAGCCATGTGGGCATCCACTCCTTTTCCTGCAAGAGATGATGGTTCCATTGCTCTTGGCTTCATGGTGTCCCTGGAAGGCAGATGAGCTGGTCATTTTGCCTGGGACTCGGCACCTTTCCGAGTGCAGCTGGAGGGATCTGAGCGCAGGAAGACGCAGAACAACAGAAATAGCCGCCCCTCCCCGCCCACTGTGCCTATTGGCCTATCATGGATCTCTACGTTCTTGACTTTGTCTCTCCTTTCCGAGTCAATGGTGGGTTACACTGATCTTGTTCCACTGATTACTCTCTCTGACGACTCCATCACCTGCAACTTAAATGAGCAAGCTTACATCCTATTTTCTGAGTGAAGATTTTAAGGTTTTTAATTTAAAGGCTATGTACAGTTATACTTTTTTATACACCTGTTCTGTTCATTTCTACTTAAATTATGGCACAGATTGATGCACACTAGTCTTGAGGAAGCGATCTTCCTATTCCCATGCCCTGTTAGCCATGCCGTGTGTAGGCTTAGCCTCAGGTGGCAGATGATGTTTGAGGAAAGAGATTGTAGCGGGAAGATGGGACCAGGTTATGGTCGGGTTTCTGTTGGGAATGCTAATGCTCTTTGTGCTTTTGGGCATCTGAATGGAAGCTTTAGATAGAACCTTTGGTAGAACTCCGCCAAATCGCCATATTTAAAAATTATTTTCACTCTATTCTTGCTTAAAACTGTACTCTTTTGCAAATTAACAATTTTATCAGTGATTCAGAGTTAAAAAGAAGACTAACTTTTCAAGCAAATGCATCTGTAGATAAAGATGCTTTATATTAGACTGTCATGTCTCAGTGTATATCTGTATATATTATTTGATATTCAGAGAATCTAAAGCACTCATCTACTGTTTTAATGAGATTTAACAGTGAGTTTCGTTTGTAAACTGCTTGAAGTCTGTGGCATTCGGGCACAGGTCTGGCTGGCCAGCTGGGTCTCCTCCTGGGCTCAGTGGGCCTGGAGCCTCTCTGATATGGTGCCTGCTGGAGGGAGGCTTGTCGTCACCGGCTGACTGCTGGTCCGGCTTCTGACTGGCCTTTGTCCTGGTTCCGTAGCAGAACACTGTAAAAGTGCCCACAACTTTGCAGTAGTTGCAGATTTCAGTCGTCGTATTACTTGTGTGCAAACAAAAGCTGGGTCTTACCCACCGCACAAGTCTCTCCGGCTTCCCAGAGTCGCCATGGAGCAGGTGCTGCAGCCAGAGCTACACTGTGGTCACATGGGGCGGCCGGGGATGGGGGAGAACCTGTATTTTATGTAACTCAGCAGTGCCCACTGCCATCATGAGCTATGCATTTACTGTTTCCAGTGAGCAGATGTCTTGCTTGGAAAGTGGACCTGTGTCTGTATCTGTCACGAGAACTTACCAGCAGAAATCCTCATTTCTGTGCTACAGATTTACCAAAAATTGTCGTCTTTTCAGTTGAAGAGTTCCTTTAAATGTATAGTATTTTAGGAAAAAATCAATAAACATTTGATCTCGTGCATCTGGAAGTCCCTTAGCCATCATCTGTCTTCACGCCCACTTCACTTGGTGGGGGTGGCCTCCCTGGGGCTTACTAGCTTTGGAGCTGGGCAAGATCCAGGGCACAGGACCCCTGCCCAAAAGGCCATGGCCCACTGCCCCTGCCAAACTAGAGGTTGGGGATTTGAGGCACCTGAGCCCTTTGGTGGTTCCCTTCTCCCCAAGACCTGCTGCTGTTTGACCTGGGCTTCCCCACAGTGCGGGCATTGGCTGGCGCCTCTCTATTGCCCCAGCCCAAACAGCAGGACAAGACTGGTGTCACCCATAACTCTCCTCTGAGCACATTTTCCTGAGCACCTACTGTGTGCTGTCCACTTCTTACTTACATTATCTGCAAGTGCATCTCCAAACATCTCCATGGGGTACGGGCAAGTCTCCCCCATTCCATTCTACAGCCGAGGAAACAGAGGCTCCAAGAGCCAGCCAGAGGTTTTTGAGGAGTCTCAGCCAGCCCAAGGCACTGAGCGAAATCCCTGAGGAACCCCTCCCCTCGCTGGAGAAACTGAGGAGGGAGGAGGCCTGGCTTGGCAGCCTTGGCTGGCTTGAAGACGGGAGAGAAGCAAGACATGAGGGCGGCTGTGGCCATGCTCACCAAGCCCTGGGAAGGCTGCCCAGAAAAGCACGCCAGCTGGGCATGTGGCCTCACAGAGCACCTGGGAGGAGGGAGGCAGGCAGCTGCCCCTGCAGTGTGGCTTTGTCCCGGCTCAGCAAGGGTAGGGGACAGATCCTTGTCACCCAGCCTCCTTGTCTGAGGGGTGGCGGGTCTCCTGCTCCTAGCTTCTGAGGAGCTGGAACCCTGCAGCCTGGGGCGGACACCCAGCTTGGCCCACATCCCCAGGCTGCAGACAGGCAGAACAGGGTTGGGAGGGGAGGTGGCGGGTCACAAGCAGGCTCCTGGTGCCCCTGGCCTCAGTCACTGCCCAAACACCGTGGCAAGACCACGGCCCTCGCTGAGCTGGATGAAGAAACCTCCACTCTGAGGCCAGATCACACAGGCCCCCGATGAGGGATCTGGCAGGGCCACTTAACTGCCCACCTCCCCTCTCCTACCTTGCCCTCAGAGGCCAGCTTGGAAACTTGACCTCATCTCTGGGCCTCAGTTTCCCCAAGTAGAAGTGATACTTTCCCAGTTGGAGAGTTACAGCAAGAAGAAAAGGTAGCCTGGGCAACATCGTGAGACCCTGTCTCTACAAAAAGTTTAAAAATTGGTTGAGTGTGGTGGTGCATGCATCTAGTCCCAACTACTTGGGAGGCTGAGGCAGGAGGATTGCTTGAGCACGGGAGTTTGAGGCTGCAGTGAGCCATGATTGCACCACTGCTCTCCAGCCTGGACAGCAGAGCTCTTGAGACACTGTCTCAAAAAAAGAAAAAGGCCAGACACTGTTGCTCACGCCTGTAATCCAGCACTTTGGGAGGCCAAGGTGGGTGGATCATGAGGTCAGGAGATCGAGACCATCCTGGCTAACACGGTGAAACCCCATCTTGACTAAAAATACAAAAAACTAGCCGGGTGTGGTGGCGGGCGCCTGTAGTCCCAGCTACTCGGGAGGCTGAAGCAGGAGAATGGCATGAACCCGGGAAGTGGAGCTTGCAGTGAGCCGAGATCACGCCACTGCACTCCAGCCTGGGCGACAGAGAAAGACTCAAAAAAAAAAAGAAAAAGGCCACAGGCACTCAGGAGCTGGTCATTGTTATGATTATGAGTGACACCATAGGCCGGGGCCCAGGGTTCTCTGCCGACCACGGCTGCCCTTCCCTCCTCCCACAGCCACCACCCTGGATCAGTGCTGCCACCAACTGTCCACATCTCTTCAGGTCCCCAAGGCCCCTGAGTTGACACTAGGGGGAGCGTTAGCCCCAGAGCCCTCTCCTGGGCCAAAGCTCCCTGGAACTCAGCACAGGGGTATTTCATCATCCCTCTTCACCCTTCTCACACCCCAGAAATGTCGGGAGGGTGAGCAAGTGCTGCCAAGTGACCGGAGTAGGGATCTGGCTTTGCTGCAGCCTGTGCCAAAACTGGACCTTCGAAGGTCCCTGCAGATGGGGAACAGGGCTGGCCTCTGCATCCCGGGCCCTGATGCCAGATCCTGGTCCACTCAGACACAGGCAGTGAAGCCCCCGTCGGGATGGGGGAGGTTGGGAAGGACTCGTGTGGACCACCTGACCAATCCCCCCGTAGTTCATAGGGAAACGGGACAAGTGAGAGGAAGCAGTGACTTCCCCATGGGCTCAGACCACATGGTTTGGGAAGCTGAGCAAGGCCTGACGCCTGAGTGGCCCAGCCTGGTGGGGGATCAGCTGGCTCTCCTTATGTATCCACTGGGCAATCATTCATTCACCATGCATTTATTGAGCACATACTGTATGTGAGACTCAGCTGCGCCAGGACAAACATGAAGAGAAACCAATCTTGCCCTTGGGAAACTCCAGTAGGCTCAGAGAAGGACCTGCGTTATTCTGACACCAGGATGGGACAGCCAGAGACAAAGGGCCAGAGTTGTCTTCTGAGAATGTGTGGTGGGGTTTAGAAGTCTCAGGCCTCCCAACCCAGGCTCCGAGGCCTCAGAGATCAGAGCACTGCTCAATCCTTGAGCCGTTCCCTGACTTCCTGTAGGAGGTGTCCCTGAGTCCCCACCTGGGTGGGAGGCTGGACCACAGACAAACAGAAAATCCCTGAGCTTCGTTTGCTGAAAAGTAGGGATGATTGGCGGGATGCAGTGGCTCATGCCTGTAATCCCAGCACTTTGGGAGGCTGAGGCGGGTGGATCACCTGAGATCAGGAGTTCGAGACCAGCCTGGCCAACATGGTGAAACCCCGTTTCTACTAAAACTACAAAAAATTAGCCAGGCGTGGTGGTGGGCGCCTGTAATCACAGCTTCTTGGGAGGCTGAGGCAGGAGAATCATGTGAACCCTTGAGGTGGAGGTTGCAGTGAGCCAAGATCGCCCCACTGCACTCCAGCCTGGGCAATAAGAGCAAAACTGTCTCAAAACAACAACAATAAAATAGGGATGATCAAGTGAGGATAATTTAAGGGGTGCTCAGAAGCCAAAAGATCCTGCCAGGTGGGCACCCCAGCCTATGGGTGCCCTGTAAGCTTTCCTTCCCCCACCCCTTTTCACAGTCCAAGGTCTCCCCAGAGTAACGGCTGCCTGATCTGCTCCCCTCCCTTGCCCACCCTTGCTTAAGCCTCCTCTGAGGCAGGGAAGGTCTGTGCCCCTCCCCAGCCCTTCCCCAGTCACCCGTGGAAGACACAGGCCACTCTCTGGGCCTCGGTTTTATGAATAAATGGGCTGCATCTCTGTGGCCCCTGTGGTGGCAGCAAGAAGAGGGGCCTTCAGGCCAGGACAGAGTCAGCTCCAGGGGCCAGCCAGTGAAAAGAACCAGGGTCAGGATGGAGGTGGCTCCACCACACCTGGGAGGATGTGCCCAGGCTGAGCTAAATCTGGCCTGGCCTGCAGTTGAGGTGCAAGGCTCATTTCTGGCCAGGCATGACCACCACCAGGCAGAGGGTCAGAGGAACCACAGTGTTCATCTTCCCTCCAGCCCGTGTTTGTGGCGCTAAACCAAAAATTAAAAAAAAAAACGCAACAAATCTAGGACCATCGTATGAAACCCAGATTATATTGTTTTAGGCATCTCCAAATCCTTTGTGGAAAGGGCTAGGAAAGGAAGGAAGGAAGGAATGAACTAAATAAGTGACGTCACTCTTTTGGGGGAAAGGACACCAGCACTGTCGGTGGACCAAGACTCAGACGCGAGAGGAGTACTAGGTGCGAGACCGGCCGAAGGTTGCAGAAACCCAGAGCGCCTTAGGGTTAGGGTTAGAGTTTCAGGCCCTAAAAGACCCCAAGCTCAACAGCATTCGGATCACCAAGGCAGCCGCCTCAGGGCACATGAACTATATGCAGTCACTGGCCGCTCCTGGGCAAAGACAGCCAGGTGGCCCTGCCCCTTTACCGTATTTTCCAATAGCAATCTTAATTATTTTTTCCTGATTGTAAAAGGAACAAAGGCTCAGATGAAAATTTGGAAATTTAGTGAAGGTATTCAGAAAAACATTAGTTATCTGTGATCCTGACTTCCACAGGTTACATTGCTAACATTGGGGTGCATTTTTTTCTGATCGTTTCCCTAACATATATCATATATATGCACATGTACCATTTTTTCTTTTCTTTTTTTTTTTTTTTTTTTTTTTTTTTTTTTCTTTTTTTTCCCCTGGCTTTTTTTTTTTTTTTTTTTTGAGGCAGAATTTCACTCTTGTTGTCCAGGCTGGAGTGCAATGGTGCAATCTCAGCTCCCTCTGCCCTCCACCTCTCAAGTTCAAGCAATTCTCCTGCCTCAGCCTCCCATGAGCCACCACGCCTGCTCACATGTGCTGTTGTCGTCATCATCATCAATGTGTGCGTGTGTCTTACAAAATTGGGATCGTACTGTAAATATAGTTTTGTACCCTACTTCGTTCTCCTACCATTTGATCGTGAGCATTTTCTCATGTCCTAAATATACTTCAATTAAAAATAAACACGAGACACAGTGGCTCATACCTCTAATGCCAGCACTTTGGGAGGCCAAGGCAGGAGGATCACTTGAGCCCAGGAGTTCAAATCCAGCTTGGGCAACATAGGGACACCCTGTCTCTACCAAAAAAAAAAAAAAAAAAATAGCCAGGCATGGTAGTGCACACCTGTAGTCCCAGCTACTCGGGAGGCCGAGGCAGGAGAATTGCTAGAACCTGGGAGCTGGAGGTTGCAGTGAGCTGAGATCGTGCTACCACACTCCAGCCTGGGTGGCAGAGCAAGACTCCATCTCAGGGGGGGGGAAAAAAGGAAGAAAAGAAAAAAGAAAAGAGAAAAGAAAAAAATCTACATGTAAGTGGATCCGTGTAGTTCGAGCCCAGGTTGTTCATGTGTGAGGTTGTACTGCTTAGTGGCTGAATGATATTCATGCTGCAGGTCCCATGTTGCTTACCATTTGCTTTGTTTCCCATCTTTCTCAGTTCTTAAGGTATAATGTATGTACAGTAAATATACTCTTTTTTTTTTTTTTTTTATAGATGGAGTCTCCCTCTGTTGCCCAGGCTGGAGTGCAGTGGCACCATCTTGGCTCACTGCCACCTCCACCTCCTGGGTTCAAGCGATTCTCCTGCCTCAACCTCTCAAGTAGCTGGACTACAGGCGCCCACCACCATCCCCAGCTAATTTTTGTATTTTTAGTAGAGAGGGGGTTTCACCATGTTGGTCAGGCTGGTCTCGAACTCCTGACCTCGTGATCCACCTGCCTCAGCCTCCCAAAATGCTGGGATTACAGGCGTGAGCCACTGTGCCAGGCCAAATACACTCCTTTTAGTGTACAGTTCTTGAAGTTTTGATGAATGTATACAGTTATGTAATGTATTAGTCTATTCTCATGCTGCCATAAAGAACTGCTCAAGACTGGGTAATTTATAAAGGAAAAAGGTTTAATTGACTCACACATCTGCATGGCTGGGGAAGCCTCAGGAAACTTATAATCATGGCAGAAGGGGCAGCAAACATGTCCTTCTTCACATGGCAGCAGGAAAGAGACATGCTGAGCAAAGGTGGGAAAACCTCTTATAAAACCATAAGAACTCATGAGAATTTACTCACTATCGAGAACAGCTTGGGGGTAACTGCCCCCATGATTCAGTTACCTCCCACCAGGTTCCTTTCATGACACATGAGGATTATGGGAACTACAATTCAAGATGAGATTTGAGTGGGACACAGCTAAACCGTATCATGTAACCATCACCACGATCAAGATATAGAACTCTTCCATCACCTCCCCAACAGGTGGACCCTTTGTAGTCAACCCCTCCTTACACCCCCAGTCCCTAAAAACCACTGATATGTTTTCTGTTTCTATTGTTTTACCTTTTCCAGAATGCCATATGAATGGAACCATGCAATATGTAGCCTTGTCTTTTTTCACTTCACATGACTCATCTGAGATTCATCTATGTGGTTTCATATGTCAGTATTTTGTTCCTTCTTCTTCTCTTTTTTTTTTTTTTTTTTTTTGAGACAGGGTCTCCCTCTGTCACCCAGGGTGGAGTACAGTGGTACAATCTCTCCTCACTGCAACCTCTGCCTCCCGGGTTCATGCGATTCTCATGCCTCAGCTACCTGAGTAGCTGGAATTACAGCCACACACCACCACGCCCGGCTAAGTTTTGTATTTTTAGCAGAGATGGAGTTTTCCCATGTTGGCCAGGCTGGTCTCAAACTCCTGGCTTCAAGTGATCCGCCCACTTTGGTCTCCCAAAGTGCTGGAATTCCAGGCGTGAGCCACAGTGCCTGGCCTTCTTTTGTTTTTTTATTTTTTATTTTTATTTTTTGACAGTGTCTCGTTCTGTCACCCAGGCTGGAGTGCGGTGATGCAATCATAGCTCACTGCAGCCTTGAACTCCCGGGCTCAAGTGATCCTCCTGCCTCAGCCTCCTGAGTAGCTGGGACTACAGGCACGTGCCACCATGCCCCGCTAATTTTTTACTTTTTTGTAGAGATGGGATCTTGCTATGTTGCCCAGGGTGGTCTCAAACTCTCTGCCTCAGCCTCCCAAGTGCTGAGATTACAAGCGTGAGCCACCACGCCTGGTCCCAGTAAATTCATTTCAAATGTATCTGACCTATACAGAAAGAACATGACAAAGAGATAGCATTCACTTGCTTTCACTTGGCACTAAGCAAAGTCCACAGGTGTTGTCTTCCAGGGACAAGGGACAGGATCTGTGCGTATTCTCGCTTGTGATTCATCATATGACTATGTAGCCGTGTCTGGTTTCTCTTTAGGGTGGCATTTGGCTTTCAGCAAGCTCCTATTAAACTGTAAATGAACTAAACATAATGCTGTTTCACTTGGCCATCACTATGTCAGGATCTCTTCATGAAAGACGAACAGCACAGAGTTAGAATTCAAATACTCTACAAGAGGGACAATACTGGGCCGGGTGGTGACTCGCCCCTGTAATCCCAGCACAGTGGGAGGCCGAGGCAGGCGGATCACTTGAGGTCAGGAATTCCAGACCAGCCCGGACAACACGGTGAAACCCCATCTCTACTAAAAATGCAAAAATCAGCTGGGTGGGGTGGCGGGTGCCTGTAATCCCAGCTACTTGGGAGGCTGAGGCAGGAGAATTGCTTGAACCCAGGAGGCAAAGGTTGCAGTGAGCTGAGATCATGCCCACTGTACTGGATGACACAGCCATCTTTTTTTTTTTTTTTTTTTTTTTCTGAGACGGAGTCCCGCTCTGTCACCCAGGCTGGAGTGCAGTGGTGCGATCTCGGCTCACTGCAAGCTCCGCCTCCCGGGTTTACGCCATTCTCCTGCCTCAGCCTCCCGAGTAGCTGGGACTACAGGCGCCCGCCACCTCGCCCGGCTAGATTTTTGTATTTTTTAGTAGAGACGGGGTTTCACCGTGTTAGCCAGGATGGTCTCGATCTCCTGACCTCGTGATCCCTCCGTCTCGGCCTCCCAAAGTGCTGGGATTACAGGCTTGAGCCACCGCGCCCTGCCTTTCCCCTCCTTTTTTGCATTTGAATTTGGATTACTGGGTTTTGTTTCTGCCCCTCCCCTGGCAGCAATAGATGTTTGCCCATTCCCTGAGACAGAGGGAATTTACTGCTTTTGCTTGCTTGCTTGCTTTTTTTCTTTCTCTCTCTCTCTCTCTTTTTTTTTTTTTTTTTTTTTTTTTTTTTTTTTTAGCGGCGAGTCTCCCTCTGTCGCCCAGACTGGAGTGCACTGGCTTGATCTTGGCTCACTGCAGCCTTCGCCTCCCACGTTCAAGCAATTCTCCTGCCTCAGCCCCCAAGTAGCTGGGACTATAGGTGTGCGCCACCACACCCAGCTAATTTTGTGTTTTTGGTAGAGACAGAGTTTCACCATGTTGGCCAGGCTGGTCTCGAATTCCTGGCCTCAGATGATCTGCCTGCCTTGGCCTCCCAAAGTGCTGGGATTACAGCCATGAGCCACCGCACCTGGCCTGCTTTTTTTAGACGAGAAGGGTACAGAGGAAGCAGGTGGGGTCTGTGCCTGTTCCTGAGCAGCTAGATGCCTACCCCACAGAAAGGTCTCTCTCCAGGCTCTTTGCCAGTCCCCATCTTCCTTGTGAAGTACGGTTTCCGGCGAGGTTTATTAAAAAGGGCTTATGAATGAGTGTGAACTCCCTTTGTATCTGAGGCCCCCAGCTAGTCCAAACTCACATGCCAACCTATACTTGGCCTTTAAGACTTAATTAAAATTATAGCGGATTTCCTGTTGCCAACTAGTTTGGCAGTAACCTCTTTCTCCTGTGCCCTGCCAAAGGTGAAGGGGTCCTTGAGTTCTGTCTTTGGAGAGGCTTCTCTTGTCTCTCTTTGGCATTGAGGTTACTTGGTTGCCTTGCAACCTCAGCTTTCTGATGGGCTCAACAGAAGTTACAATTTGGTAGATTATCCAGCTTTTCTCATTATGATATTGGGAGTGATAGCCTTTGTAGCTTTCTACATTCTAAGCCCATTCCACAAATCTTTATTGAACGCATACTATGTGCCAGGCATTCTAGGTGCTGGGGATAAAGAAGTAGAAAAAACAGGCTGAGCATAGTGGCTCACACCTGTAATCCCAGCACACTAGGAGGCCAAGGTGGGTGGATCACTTGAAGGAGTTTGAGACCAGCCTGACCAACGTGGTAAAACCCCATCTCTACTAAAAATACAAAAACTAGCCAAGTGTGGCGGCAGGTGCCTGTAGTTCCAGCTACTCAGGAGACTGAGGCAGGATAATTGCTTGAATCCAGAAGGCAGAGGTTGCAGTAAGCTGAGATTGCACCACTGCACTCCAGCCTGGGTGACAAAGCAAGACTGTCTCAAAAAAAAAAAAAAAAAGTAGAAAAAATAGATCTGATTTCAAGAAATTTATATTCAATTGAGGAGAGGCAGATACAAATAGAATATTATATTTTATAATATTAGATGCTAGTAAGTTCTATGAAGAACACTTAAGCAACTGACAGATAAGACAACTATAGTGTATTGGCCAGGTGCGGTGGCCCATGCCTGTAATCCCAGCTCTTTGGGAGGCCAAGGTGGGCAGACCACCTGAGGTCAGGAGTTCGAGACCAGTCTGCACAACACGGTGAAACTCTGTCTCTACTAAAAATATAAAAATTAGCCAGGTGTGGTGGCATGCGCCTATAATCCCAGCTACTCAGGAGGATGAGGCAGGAGAATCGCTTGAATCCAGGAGGCAGAGGTTGCAGTGAGCCAAGATCTCACCACTGCACTCCAGTGAGACTCCTTCTCAAAAAAAAAAAAAAAAAAAAAGTAGAAAAAACAGATTTGATTTCTATATATATATATTTTTTGTTTGTTTGTTTGTTTTTGTTTTTGAGACAGTCTTGCTCTGTCGCCTAGGCTGGAGTGCAGTGGTGTGTTCTCCGCCCACTGCAACCTCTGCCTCTCAGGTTCAAGTGATTCTCCTGCTTCAGCCTCCTGAGTACTTGGGATTACAGGTGCCCACCACCACGCCTGGCTAATTTTTGTATTTTTAGTAGAGACGGGGTTTCACCATGTTGGTCAGGCTGGTCTCGAACTCCGGACCTCGTAATCCACCCACCTCGACTTCCCAAAGTGCTGGGATTACAGGTGTGAGGCACTACACCCAGCCAGAAGTATGTATTTTTGTATTCAATTGAGAGCCAGATACAGAGAGATAGAATATTATATATTATAGTATTAGATGCTAAATTCTATGAAGAACACTTAAGCAACCATAGTGTATAAATGGTACCTCCTACCCCTTCCTCCCCTATTCATGTAGATACTGTCTATAATTTACTGTTTTTTTTCCCCCTCTCCTCAGGGATCTCTATGGTGGAGAATGGGCTAGACTGCCCTCCTCTGTTAATATAACTTAGTAAGATTTCAGCTCCAAGTAGTAAATGGGACCGTCATTCCCATTCCCATCAGGAAGGATAGGACTGCTGCTCATAAACATGCCAGGTATTCTGTATAAGGCCAAACTAGGACCTGGTGGACACAAAGCACAAGTGTTATACTTCAGCTCAATACAGGAAGAACTTTCAAACCCTCAGAGCTGCCTGCAAAAGTAATGTACTTTTCTGGAAGGTAATGGATTTCCCTTTCTTGGAAAAGTTGCAGCTTTGGGTTTATAAATTACATTGTCTGCAAGCTCCCAACTGCCCCGAGGGTATCTAAGCAGACGGGTGGAGTGTACATTTCCTGACTTCTTTTTTTTTTTTTTTTTGAGACGGAGTCTCGCTCTATCACCCAGGCTGGAGTGCAGTGGCCAGATCTCAGCTCACTGCAAGCTCCGCCTCCCAGGTTTACGCCATTCTCCTGCCTCAGCCTCCCGAGTAGCTGGGACTACAGGCGCCCGCCACCTCGCCCGGCTAGTTTTTTGTATTTTTTAGTAGAGACGGGGTTTCACCGTGTTAGCCAGGATGGTCTTGATCTCCTGACCTTGTGATCCGTCCGTCTCGGCCTCCCAACATTTCCTGACTTCTAACAGTAGAAAGGCTCCACCAAAGGCTGTCTTCAGGACAGCCCTAGGAAGCTGCTTGCCTGTGCTACTCAGCACTGATTCTTTAATTTCTTTGTACGGATGAATAAACCATGCTTTATTTTGTTTTTTTGAGACAGGGTCTTGCTCTGTCGCCCATGCTGGAGTGCAGTGGTGCGATCTTGGCTCACTGCAGCCTCGACCTTCTGGGCTAAAGCGATCCTCCCACCTCAGCCTCCCCAGTAGCTAGGACTACAGGTCCATGCCAGCATGCCTAGCTAATTTTTGCATTTTTTTGTAGAGATGGGGTTTCACCATATTGCCCAGTCTGGTCTTGAACTCCTGAGCTAAAGTGATCCTCCCACCTCAGCCTCCCAAAGTGCTGGGATCATAGGCACGAGCCACTGAGCCTACAAATAAACCATGCTTTAGAGAAGTTAAGTGTCTTGACCAAGGCCACAGAGCTAGGAAGCAGATGGCTGAACTGGGATTGAGGTCTAGGTACTGTCTTTGATGCCAAAACGTACTATCCTTCCTCACTATCACCCAACCTCTTTCCAGTGGCTCCACACCCATTGTGGTGACAGAGGCACCTTCTGTTGAGTGTAAACTCTTCTGGCTGGAATTGTTTCCCAGAGAGTAGGGTTTAGCCCCGAGGGCTGGGGTTAGAAGTCAAGCTTCTCATCTGGACTCATTAGTTCTGAGTGAGCACTTCTGCCTCAACCCGCACCGCTCTCTCTCCATGAACGTGACACAAAAACCCTTGGTTTCAGAAAGCCAGTTTCCAGGCAAAGAAAGCTTTCCACCCAGGGCCTGGAGTGAGCTGAGGGCAAGAACAAAAAGAGTCGGGCGCGGTGGCTCACGTCTGCAATCCCAGCACTTTGCAAGGCCGAGGTGGGTGAATCACCTGAAGTCAGGAGTTAGAGACCAGCCTGGGCAACATGGTGAAACCCCCGTCTCTACTAAAACTGCAAAAATTAGCAGGGCGTGGTGGTGGGCGCCTGTAATCCTACCTACTGGGGAGGCTGAGGCAGGAGAATCGCTTGAACACGGGAGGCGGAGGTTGCAGGGAGCCGCAATCGTGCCACTGCACTCCAGCCTGGGGGACAGAGCGAGGCTCCGTCTCAAAAAAAAAAAAAAAAAAGGAAGGCGACCAGCTAACGTCCGGCGTCAAGGAGCGGGAGCCCACCATCCGTCTCGTGCCAAAAGATGGCGCGTGGGCCCCTTCCCCTGCCTCTGATATTTCCATGGAAGCAGCCGGTGAGGCGAAATGGCGATCGACCAGACTAAAGGTTAGTGGAGCCTATGGCAGTGCGCGTGGCAGCCAGCCACACCCGGGACCGGCTTCGCCCAGAGCTAGGGGCGTGGAGCCGCGCCGCAAATGGCGCGCGAGCCTCCTGCGCACGCGCGTCCAGCGTCCGGGGTCTGGCCAGCCGCGCGGCTGAAGCGAGGACGGGGAGGGAAAGCAAGCGGCGCCTGCGCCCCGGCGGTGAGCGGGCCCGGTCGTGGGCGGGGCTTGGGGCGGAGCCTGACCGTCACGTGCAGCACCGCCCCCGCGGCCTCGTCGCTCCTGCTGAGGCGGCAACCGCTCTTCGTCGGTCCTTACAGGTTGGCTGGGCCAGCAGCGCCCGGCTTTCAGCTGACGATGGGGGACCCCAGCAAGCAGGACATCTTGACCATCTTCAAGCGCCTCCGCTCGGTGCCCACTAACAAGGTAGCGGCCGTGAGCGAGTGCGGGCCTGCCTTCCATCCCTGCGGGAACCGGCGGGCGGCCCCTGCGGGCGCCAGTGACCGTGGCGTGGGAGGCGGGGCCGGCGCGGCCTGTGACACGTCGCACTGTGGGGCCGCGGCAGCCTGGCCGGGACGGGACGGGCAGGGCCGGGCAGCTGGGAGGCCCGGGTGGGAGACCGGAGCGCGGGGGTCCTCACGCGGGCCGGGGAGCGTTCCCGGGGGCGGCGGCGCGGGCACACCCCCAGCGAGCTCTTGGGGCGGGGGGCGAGCACTGGGGGCTCTGAGCGGGGGCGGGGTCTTCCTCGGGGGCGCTGCGAGGAGGGGGCTCCCGGCTCAGAAACCCCGGCTGCTGGCGCCGGATGCGGGGAAATCTCGGCTACCCCCGGCGCCATCCTGGAGCTCGACCCCGCCTGTTGGAGCCGGCCAGGCTCCTCGGGCCTTGCGGTGCCTGCCTCGGTTTCTCTTCTGATAAAGCTGCCGAGTAGTCTCCGCTCTGGCTTCCAGCTTTTGTCGCTTTGGCCAGGGAGGTTCACCACAGCCTCCTCCCTCCCCTCGGCTCTCTTTGGAGATGGGGGTTTTCTTTTTTTTTTTTTTGTCTCCAGAGACTGTTCTCTCTCTGGAACTTTTACAGCTTTGCGCAGCTGGCTGGAGGTATTGGGGTGACGCAGGGGGCTAAGGTGACAAGTCGGGTCGGAGAGGGACCTGGAGAGTGCAAAGGGCTGTTGCGTCAGCGTGGACTCTCCCCACCCCTCCGGTGACACGAGTTTTGTCTGGTCCCCACTGTCACTTCCGAAGGGAACAGCTGTTACTGAGCATGGTCCTGAACCTCCACATGCTGGCATAGGAAATGTTATAAGATAAGTGTTTCTGTTGGTTTTAAGTCTTGATGGTACAGGGAAGCCCATATTTTTTCCAGCCTAGGTGAGGAAGGAAACAGTTTATTGGGGGTGATGTCCGATGGATGTGGGAAAGTTAAGAGAAAGGCTCCAGGAATTCTCCAGTGTCCATTTCTTCACTGTTTTCTTGATTTTCACATTTTTATGTATTTATTTATTTTAGAGACAAGAGTCTCACCCTGTCACCCAGGCTGAAGTGAAGTGTCTTGATTCTAGCTCACTGCAGCCTTGACCTACCCAGCCCAGGCCATCCTTTCTTCCCAGCCTCCTGATGAGGCTGAGACCACAGGGCTGCACCACCATGCCCACCTGATTTTTATTATTAATTAATTTATTTATTTTTGTAGAGACAGGGTCTTGCTATGTTGCCCAGGCTGGTCTCAAATTCCTGGGCTCAAGCAGTCCTCCTGCCTCCCCCTGCTTTGGCCTCCCAGAGCGCTAGGATTATAGGCATGAGCCACCATGCTGGCCTTAATTTTCTTTCTTTCTTTCTTTTTTTTTAATGTTTTAATTTTAATTTTTTTGAGACAGTCTTGCTCTGTCGCCCAGGCTGGAGTGCAGTGGTGCGATCTCAGCTCACTGCAACCTCTGCCTCCTGGGTTCAAGCAGTTCGGCCTCAGCCTCCTGAGTCACCAGAATTAACAGGCATCCACCACTACACCCAGCTACTTTTTGTATTTTTAGTAGAGACGAGGTTTCACCATGTCAGCCAGTCTGGTCTCAAACTCCTGGCCTCAAGTGATCCAGCCACCTTGGCCTCCTAAAGTGCTGGGGTTATAGGCGTAAGCCACCGCGCCCAGCCTTGATTTTTAAATTTATATTGATGGGTTTATGAAGAGTGGGTCCCGTATAACTAGACAAGATTAGGATCTGCGGTTAGCAATGTGTAAACTATATATTTTTTGTCACCTTTATCTCAGAAACATCAACATGTATTTTCTTTGATTTAATTCAAAGATAATTTTAAATAAGAAGTCAATGTCTTTATATCAAGAGGCTTTTGAGAGATAGGCTCGTATGGTCCAAACTGCTACTTTCTAGGTATGTCACCCTTGGACAGGTTACTTGACCACTTTGTCTCTTTTTTCCTCATCTGAAAATGGGGCATGAACTGGACCTAATTCAGAGGGTTATTGTGAAGATTAAATGGAATAATCCAAGGAAAACGCTTAGAGTAAGAACTGCATATAATAGTCTTCAATAAATGGCAACTGTTTTTATTATGAAGAACACACATATGAAAAAGTTTACATTCTGTAATAAGATTAATAAAAGCAAAGATCAGAAATGTTTTCTGGTAATGTTTTCCAGTAATGTGCTATGTTTCTTGGTTGAGACCTTGTATTTTATCAACTGGTTTGAAACCCTTACCTAAAAGACAACAATAGCGTTTTAAAATTGGGGTTATAAAAGAGAGCTCTAAGATACATGAGCCAGGAAAGGTAATCAAAGAAAAACAAGTTGGCTTACCTTTAGAATATGGTATCCAATTTCTTCCTCTCATGTATGATGATTTACTCTGGATGAAAGGTCATGAGGGTCAATTTTCTTTTTCTTTCTTTTTTTTTTTTTTTTTGAGACAGTCTAACTTTGTTGTCCAGTCTGGAGTGCCATGGTGCGATCTTGGCACACTGCAACCTCCTCCTCCCAGGTTCAAGAGATTCTCTTGCATCAGCCTCCTGAGTAGCTGGGGCCACAGGCATGTGCCATCAAGCATGGCTAATTTTTGTATTTTTAGTAGAAATGGAGTTTCACCATATTGGCCAGGCTGGTCTCAAGCTCCTGACCTCAAGTGATCCGCCTGTCTCAGCCTCCCAAAGTGTTGTGTGATTACAGGCGCGAGCCACCGCACCTGGCCAAGGGTCAATTTTCTGGTTTGTGAAATCCTTCTTTGTTGCTTTACCATTCCTTACTTTTATATAGATTGGATTATTCATTCAACAAGTATTCCTCAAGCCCCTATGGTATGCTGGGCACTGTGTAGAGCATTAAAGGTATGTACACTGATGGTATGTTCCTGTCCTCTGGGAGCTTACAGTCTAGTGGATGGATGAAGGGCAGATGCAGGACAGCAGGTGGTGTGTTTTCTGCTCTGAAGCACAGTGTGGTGGAGCTGGAAGAGTGGCTCGGGGAACAGACTGCATGGGATCCAGTCCGCACTGTGGACATTTCCACTAAGGAATTACTAAGAAGTGGCCACTTCTTATCTGTCATACTTAATTCAGTAATTCCTTAGTTTTCTCTAAAATGGAGATCAAGATTTACTGCCGCCATCCCACGACCGGAAGGACTCCTCATGCTCTCTGCAGCATGGTGCTTCTGTCGCTTACAGAACAATTTGCCTTTGATGATTTTCAAGAGAGTTGTGCTGTGAGGTGGCAAAAGTATCCAGGAAGCAGGATGCCATTGCCTCAAGGAAAAAATGGTCCTTTTCGGCAATGTGTTCAGTACTGGTATGGTTCAGGCTTGGCCCTTGTGTATTACCTCATACAAAAGACTTTTCCAGGGCTTCGTGTTACCAGTTGGCATTGGAGCAGGTGCATCCCAAGGCACAGGGTGCTCTGGTCCCTATTCTCGACATTCACTGTCTCAAACGCACCAACAAGCACAACTTCGTGGACATTGCTGATGCCAAGTTGAAGATTCCTAGCTCTGGATCCAAGTCAGAGAGCCGTCTCCACATCAGCTCATCCAGAAGTGCACCCTTCAGAGGTGGCACCTTGATGAGGTCTTCCTGGAGCCCAAGGATTGCCAGCAGATTCCTGTGCTCAAGTTCAGTGGGGAGAATGGTGAAGAAGTGAAAAAGAAGTAGAGACGATCCAAAAGACCCAGCCTGCTTCTAGTCTGGCCTTCCCTCATCTCCACCATGTGCCCACCAGGGGTGATGGCTCGTCTGAGTGACAGACACTCCCTTAAGCCAGTTTTCCGGCCACCAGTGGGATGATTGTACATGCTGGCATATGGTAATTTTGGTATAATTCTAACTTGGGCACAACGAATGCTATTGTCATTTTTAAACTGAATCAGAAAGAAACTCTTATTGTAAGATAATTTATGTGAAAGTTCTTTGTGTAAGAAAACACATGATAAAAAGAATCAGAATTAAGAAAATGTTCATTGATTTAAAAAACAAATAAATAGGCCAGGTGCGGTGGCTCATGCCTGTAATCCCAGCACCTTGGGAGGCTGAGGCGGGTGGATCACCTGAGGTCAGGAGTTCAAGACCAACCTGGCCAACATCATGCAACCCCTTCTCTACAAAAATACAAAAATTTTTATTTTTTTGGTATAGGCAGGGTTTCGCCACGTTGCCCAGGCTGGTCCTAAACTCCTGAACTCAAGCGATCTACCTGCCTTGGCCTCCCAAAGTGCTAGGATTACAGGTGTCAGCCACTGCACCCAGCCTGTGTATCTAATTATCTAATACATTTTTTTTTTCCTGCAGAAAGATTAAAGACAATTCTATTGGAGGATTTTTTTCCTATTCTGAGTTTAATGAGTTATAAATACCACTTTCCACAACAAGCACTGTGTATTTTATGGGCCCAGCACACTTCCCATGTGTGACTCTGCTCGTTAGCACTGTGTGTTTTAAAGTACTTTTATGCTCCTGTTGGTGAAGAATGTTGGGCTTCAGTGTCAGTGTTGAAGGGGCGAATAATAATGTTTGAGCTGGCAATAAGTTTTTAAAGTTTTTCTTTTGATTAACAAATATTTACTGAATGCTTACCATACCATGGGTAAGCCTGTTTTTCAGGCTGTGTGTGAGATTTTAAAGTACACAACTATTCAGCAAACACTTATTGTGCATTTACCATGTGCAGGTTCTGTCCTAGTAGACAGGAAAGCAAGGTGACATGACGGGGCCGGACTTGGTGGCTCACACCTGTAATCCTAGCTTTTTGGGAGGCCGAGAGGGCCCAAATTGCTTGAGCCTAGGAGCTCAAGACCAGCTTAGGCAACATAGCAAGACCCCTGTCGCTACAAAAGAAAAAAATTAACTGGGCGTGGTGGCGTACACTTGTCCTAACTGCTTAGGAGGCTGAGGTGGGAGGATGGCTCAAGCTCAAGAGTTCGAGACTGCAGTGAGCTAGGACCCTGCCCCTGCACTCCAGCCTAGGTGACAGAGCCAAGAAAAGCCATAAAGCAGCAAACCAGGGCCATGCCACTGCACTCCAGCCTAGGTGACAGAGCTGAGAAAAGCCATAAAGCAGCAAACTAGGACCGTGCCACTGCACTCCAGCCTTGGTGACAGAGCCAAAGAAAGCCATAAAGCAGCAAGCTAGGACCATGCCACTGCACTTCTGCCAAAGTGAGAGCCAGACCTTGTCTCTTTAAAAAAAAAAGCCATAAAGATTGGTGAAAGGGAAAGATTTTACCCCTGTAAGAGCTCTCAGGGCCCTCGGTGGGCAGGGGACATAGTCCTCGGTTATGAACATGCTTTTAAGAGTTATCAAAGTGACCTGGACAGAGTGAGGTGATGGAAGTAGAGAAGGGCACAGCATTTCATAAAGGAATATCTCTCTGTATTAGTTATCTATTGCTGTGTATCAGATCGCCCCCAACTTAGCATATGAAACAACAGATAGTTCTGAGGGTCAGGAATTTGGGGTGACTTAGCTGGCTGCTTCTGACCCAGGGTCTTTCATGAGGCTGCAGTCAAGCTGTTGGCCAGGGCTGAGGTCATCTGGGAGCTTACATGGTGGTTGCAGGCCTCCTCTCCTCACTGGCAGTTGGACCAAGGGCCTCAGTTCCTCAGCACTTCACCCTCTCCACAAAGCTACCTGAGTGTCCTCAAGACATGGCACCCGGCTTCCCCTAGAGCTCGTGGTCCAAGGTGGGGAGGGAGCAGGGGGAGAAGAAAAAGCCATAGTGTCATTTGTAACCCAGTCTCAAAAATGACATGGTCATTTCTGCCATACACACACACAGACACACAGATCACCTTGGTAAAGTGAGGATGGAGATTACACAGGACGTGAATACCAGGAGGTGGGTTTCATTGGGGCCATCTTGGAGTCTGGCTGCCACAGCTTCTTCCTCGGGCTGGGGAGAGAAGAAATATGTGCAACAGCCTGCCGTCTGGTGTAGCCAGTGCCAGGAAGGATGCTAGAGCCAGAGTGTTCCCAGGCAGGGCTGCTTCCCTCACTAGCATTCCTTGACATGACTGGTAGGATCCCTGCTGCAGCTTCAAGGATAAGGCATGTTTGAGATGGTACACAAACCTAAATTCTCTTCACTATGTATAGTGTGCGTTTTTAAAATATATACATGATAGGCCAGGCAGGGTGGCTCACGCCTGTAATGCCAGCACTTTGGGAGGCTGAGGTAGGCGGATCACGAGGTCAGTAGATTGAGACTATCCTGGCTAACACGGCGAAACTCCGTATCTACTAAATATACAAAAAAATTAGCCGGTTGTGGTGGCGGGCGCCTGTAGTCTTAGCTACTCAGGAGGCTGAGGCAGGAGAATGGCATGAACCTGGGAGGCAGAGGTTGCAGTGAGCCGAAATCATGCTGCTGCACTCCAGCCTGGGCGACAGAGCGAGACTCCATCTCAAAAAAATAAATAAATAAATAAAAATAAATATATATAGGCCAGGCGCGGTGGCTCAAGCCTGTAATCCCAGCACTTTGGGAGGCCGAGACGGGCGGATCACGAGGTCAGGAGATCGAGACCATCCTGGCTAACACGGTGAAACCCCGTCTCTACTAAAAAATACAAAAATCTAGCCGGGCGAGGTGGCGGGCGCCTGTAGTCCCAGCTACTCGGGAGGCTGAGGCAGGAGAATGGCGTAAACCTGGGAGGCGGAGCTTGCAGTGAGCTGAGATCTGGCCACTGCACTCCAGCCTGGGCTACAGAGCGAGACTCCGTCTCAAAAAAAATAATAATAATAATAAATATATATATATATAAAATAATCTGTAATATACTATATAAATCTTATAGTAAACTGGGCACAGTGGCTCATGCCTGTAATCCCAGCACTATGGGAGGCCGAGGCTCTCAGATCACCTGAGGTCAGGAGACCGAGACCAGCCTGGCCAACATGGTAAAACCCCGTCTCTACTAAAAATACTAAATTAGTCGGGTATAGTGGTGCGAGCCTGTAGTCCCAGCTACTCCGGAGGCTGAGGCAGGAGAATCAATTGAACCCAGAAAGCAGAGGTTACGATGAGCCTAGATCGCACCACTGCACTCCAGCCTGGGTGAAAGAGTGAGACTGTGTCTCAAAATAAAAAAATACATAATATAGTAATTAACTATACTAACTTATAATTAATATAATTATATATAATAAAGAACATGAAATATGAGGCTTTAAAAAAAAACCTAGGTGAGATATTTTCTAATATTACAATCCCAAAGTTTATATTATAAAGACTAAGCAGTTTTCAAGCTAAGTCATTTACTGTATCTTACAGGATAATTTATTTGGCTAACATAAATTAGTAACTGAATTTAGCATTTTTTTTTCAGGTGTGTTTTGATTGTGGTGCCAAAAATCCCAGCTGGGCGAGCGTAACCTATGGAGTGTTCCTTTGCATTGATTGCTCCGGGTCCCACCGGTCACTTGGTGTTCACTTGAGTTTTATTCGGTAAGTGAATCTTCTCTCATTGGGGTGAAAGTGATTACATTGTTACATGGGTGGGTTTTTTTTCCCTTTTTTCTTGTCTTTTTTTGAGACAGGGTCTTGCCTTGTCACCTGTCACCTTGGCTGCAGTAGTGCCATCATAGCTTCCTGGGCTCAAGCGAACTCAGCCGGTACAAAAAAATAAAAAATGCTGTGGTGTGATGATGTATAACTGTAGTCGTGGTTACTTGGGAGGCTGAAGTGGGCGGATCACTTAAGCGTAGGAGTCAAGGCTGCAGTGAACTATGATCATGCTGCTGCATTCCAGCCTGGGCGACAGAGTGAGACCCTGTCTCTTAAAAAAAAAGGAAAGAAATTTGATTTTCAGGGTTGTCATACAGTATTAAAAGGTGAGGCCTTTAAGAAGTGGTTGAGCCCTCATGGATGGATTAATCCATTCCTGGATTAATGGGTTATCATGTGAGCGGCTTTATAGGAAGAGGAAGAGAGACCTGAGCTAGCACGCTCAGCGTTCTCACTAGGTGATGGCCTGTGCTGCCTCTGGGCTCTGCAGAGTCCAGCCAGCAAGAAGGTTCTCACCAGATGTAGCCCCTTGACCTTGGACTTCTCAGCCTCCTTAACTGTAAGAAATCAACTTCTTTTCTTTATAAATTATCCAGTTTCAGGAATTGTGTTACAAGCAATGGAAAACCAATTTATGACAATTATCTTCTAATAATTCAGCAGTACGAAGTACCGACTCATGGGAGAAGGGGAATCAGGTGCTGTGGGTCTGTCCTATGTCCACCAAAGTGCAGAGTTTATGTCAATGATGAGACGCTCTCCTTGTAATAGGGCTTCACTTCCAGCATAATCTTACAGATCTGGCTTCCAAGGACACTAATATCACAAAGCCTGAGTGAATAATTTTTAGTGGCAATTTCAAATGTTTATAACATGAAGGTCTTTTTTCTCCTTTTGTCTGAAGACTTGGGTTGCACTGGCCCCTGTGGTGAGTAAACCATCTTCTACTTCTGATACTCTACGGCGATAGCCCATATGGGGCCTATGCAAAGCATCAGAAGACACCACCTTTGGACAGACAGTCTGATGGGATAACCCCACAGGCCAGTGGGAGGCAGCACTATTTGTGAAGTGAAATAAATTGAAATAATAAAAGACATAATGGAAAGTTCCCCGGGGCTTGAAAGCTAAGCAAGGCCTGCATGTCAGCTGCCACAGGCCCTTGCCAGGACAGCCTCTGCAGGGCACCCTCAAACAGCCATGGCTTAGTCATTGCTGCCTTCCCCAGACAATCCAGAGATTTCCCTACTGCATCTTTTCTAGGGAAGGAACCAGTTAGGCTACCCATTTGGAATTATGGCAAGCAATCCTATATTATGACTTAAGGAATATTGAAATATTGGTACAACATGATTATTAAGAAGGAGCATTTGTGGCCGGGCGCGGTGGCTCAAGCCTGTAATCCCAGCACTTTGGGAGGCCGAGACGGGTGGATCACGAGGTCAGGAGTTCGAGACCATCCTGGCTAACACGGTGAAACCCCGTCTCTACTAAAAAATACAAAAAGATAGCCGGGCGAGGTGGCTGGCACCTGTAGTGCCAAAAAAAAAAAGCATTTGTTCCTATAAGGTAAAATCTATTATAATTCTTTGTTTGTTTGTTTTTTTGAGACGGAGTCTCGCTCTGTCGCCCAGCCTGGAGTACAGTGGCCAGATCTCAGCTCACTGCAACCTCTGCCTTCCGGATTCAAGTGATTCTCCTGCCTCAGCCTCCTGAGTAGCTGGGATTACAGGCATATGCCACCATGTCCGGCTAATTTTTGTATTTTTAGTAGAGACAAGAGTTTCTCCATGTTGGCCAGGTTGGTCTTGAACTCCTGACCTCAGGTGATCCGCCCACCTCAGCCTCCCAAAGTGCTGGGATTACCCCGGCTGAAGCTTGTTTTTAGTGTACTTTGTTTTCCAGATTGATCGTTTCCAGTTAACTTACGGTAACCTTCCCTGCCCAGAGCAGGTGAAGACTACACTCCAATACCTAGTCGCTTCTCTTCCTTCTGTCTTTACTGTGTTCTTTCCCTCCGCCTTTCTGCTAAGTCTTGCCCATTATAATCTGGCTCTTACTTCTGGTTTAAGCCATTCCAGGAAATTGGGTGATTTTATGATGTGTTCCTCCCTGAGGCAAGGACTGACCTAGAGCCTGAGGGTGGTACAGCAGGATCTGTTTGGGCCATTGCAGGTTTAATTACTGACCTTTTAAAAGTCAGATAAATAGAACTGTATGAATCACTGTGCTTGTAAATGATTCAAAAACAACAATTCAAATTCATGACACAACCTTAGGGCAGGAGTCTAGGATTTGGGCAAGAGAAAGTCAAGGATGAGAAGGTACTTGGTATGGTTTTTGTTATTTTTAAGGCAGAGAAGAGCTATTCTTTAAATTTTTTATTCCTAAAAAAAATTGGTGGGCCGGACACAGTGGCTCACACATGTAATCCCAGCACTTCGGGAGGCCAAGGTGGAAGAATCACTTGAGATTGGGAGTTTTTTTGGTTTTTTTATTTGCTTGTTTTTTTTGTTTTTTGTTTTTTTCTTTTAGACAGTCTCATTCTGTCGCCCAGGCTGGAGTGCAATGGTACGATCTCAGCTCACTGCAACCTCCGCCTCCTGGGTTCAAGCAGTTCTCCTGCCTCAGCCTCCCGAGTAGCTGGGGTTACAGGTGTGTGCCAACACGCTCAGCTAATTTTTGTATTTTAGTAGAGACGGGGTTTCACCATGTTGGCCAGGCTGGTCTTGGACTCCTGACCTCATGTGATCCACCCGCCTCAGCCTCCCAAAGTGCTGGGATTACAGGCATGAGCCACAGCACCTAGCCGAGCCTGGGAGTTTGAGGCTGTAGTGAGCTATGATCTTACCACTTCACTTCAGTCTGGGTGACAGAACAAAGACCCTGACTCAAAAAAATAAAAAAAAAAAAAAAAAAAAAAAAAACCACTAGCTAACTGGGAAAAAATCCAAGCAGTCCCAAAATATGAAGTCTCTCCTCTAGAATACTTTTCCCCTCTTCTTCCCCTCCCACTGCCAGACACACACACACACGCACACACAGACACACAGCTTCCTGTGTGGCATGGGTGGTGCGCATGTTTAAATGGAGTTTTTTTCCTTTAACTAGAATTTCAAGTCAATAAATTTACAGAGGAAAAATAATTTATAAGTTATGGCTTTTGGCCAGGCACGGTGGGTCAAGCCTGTAATCCCAGCACTTTGGGAGGCCAAGACGGGTGGATCACGAGGTCAGGAGATCAAGACTATCCTGGCGAACATGGTGAAACCCCGTCTCTACTAAAAAATACAAAAAACTAGCTGGGCGAGGTGGCGGGCACCTGTAGTCCCAGCTACTCGGGAGGCTGAGCCAGGAGAATGGCGTGAACCTGGGAAGCGTAGCTGGCAGCAAGCTGAGATCCGGCCACTGCACTCCAGCCTGGGCAACAGAGCGAGACTCCGTCTCAAAAAAAAAAAAAAAAAGTTACAGCTTTTGCCAAGCAAAAGGGGGAAGGCAGATTAAGAGTATCTGGGGAGGGCAAGCTGCGTTGATTGCTGACTGCTCCCACAGTGGACCTGATTGAACTGACCTCTGCCCCTTTTCACCTCCATTGCTGGGATCTCCATATTTCAGGCTGCGCTTCCCCTCTAGCTCTGTTTCTTCTCAAGTTTGCCGTTATGTATTTCATGAGCTTATTAAAGGTGAATGGGATCCCTGCATCTATCTTGTTGGCATGGGGTTAGAGACAGGCTTAAATACAACGTAAATAAGAAGATGGACTGCAAAATTATGTATCAGAGTTGGAAACTAAGTCCTGTGCCCACTTCTGGTTGGAAAATTAGGCAAAGTTTAAAGGAGGTCATGTTTGCGATGAACTTGGAAGGTTTGGTGAGGTTTTGATAATGGGACAAGGCTGGGCATGGTGGCTTGTGCCTGTAATCCCAGCACTTGGGAGGCCCAGGTGAGAAGATAGCTTGAGCCCAGGAGTTTAAGACCAGCCTGGGCAACATAGTGAGACCTCATCTCTACAACAACAAAAAAAGATAATGGAGACAAGGGAGGGAATATTGAGGTCAGTGCTCGGACCTTCAGATATAGAAGTAGGAAAAAGCGAAATGCCTCGTAGTGAGTTTTTGTATGCATAGGAAAATAAAGAGAAGTGAGAGTGAAAGGAGAGGATCTGTGTCATATTGTGGAGCTCCTTAGCTTCCAGGCTGGGAACTAATACTCACTCCTGAGGCCCTGGACGGGTGAGGCATGCAGGGAGGCTGACTTAGCCTGGGCAGAACGGGAGACAACGTCAGGAAAAGGTGAGGATGCAGGAGCTGGGATGCGGTGGGGCAGGGCGGTGGGGGAGGGCAAATCTGAGCTGTCCTTTCCTGGCCTTGGGTGTGTTCCTTACCTCTGAATGTCTTACTTTCCTTCTCTTGAAAGTGAGGGTAAGAATACTAGGACCTGCCATATAGGGAGTTGGCAGGAGCAAACAAAAGAGTCCCATACAGCCTGGCACATAGTGAGCCCTAGAACACGTTGATGATGACCAGGGCAGAATCTGGGCTCCTGCTCGGTGGACACTGGGGAGAATCTTTTTATGATGTTAGTATAGAAAGGGTCTTTAGTAGAGACGCTCTGTCACCCAGTCTGGAGTGCAGTGGTGTGATCTTGGCTCACTGCAACCTCTGCCTCCCAGGTTCATGACCTTATAGAGTTAATCAAACAAGTTATAAACAAAGGGCTGCTGGGAAGTAGTTACTGAGCTTGTCTATAAGTAAAACTCTAGATTAATAGTGGTATGCACTTTGGGAGGCTGAGATGAGGGGATTACTTGAGGCCAGGAGTTCGAGACTAGCCTGGCCAACATGGCGAAACCACGTCTCTACTAAAATTATGAAAATTAGCCAGGCGTGGTTCCGCACGCCTCTATTCCCAGCTACCTCTGGAGGCTGGGGCACAAGAATTGCTTGAATCCAGAAGGCAGAGGTTACAATGAGCTGAAATCGCATCACTGCACTCTAGCCTGGGCGACAGAGTGAGACTCTGTGTCAAAAAAAATAGAAGGTATGGTTCACTGGGCATGGTGGCTCACACCTGTAATCCCAACACTGAGAGGCCGAGGTGGGAGGATTGCTTGAGCTCAGAAGTTCTAGACAAGCTTGGGCAACACAAGACCCTATCTCTATTAAAAAACAACAAAGAACAAACAAACAAACAAAAGGTCGGACACGGTGGCTCATGCCTGTAATCACAGTACTTTGGGAGGCCAAGGCAGGTGGATCACCTAAGGTCAGGAGTTCAAGACCAACCTGACCAACATGGAGAAACCCTGTCTGCTAAAAATACAAAAATTAACCAGGCGTGGTGACACATGCCTGTTATCCCAGCTACTCGGGAGGCTGAGGCAAGAGAATCGCTTGAACTCAGGAGGTGGAGGTTGCAGTGAGCCAAGATCGTACCATTGCACTCCAGCCTGAGCAACAAGAGCAAAACTCCGTCTCAAAAAAAAAAAAAAAAAGCCAGGCATGGTGGCTACCATCTACTTGGGAGGCTGAGACAGGAGGATTTCTTGAGCAATCCTGGTTGAGGCTGCAGTGAGCTGTGATCACACTACTCTATTCCTAGGTGACGGAGTGAGACCCTGTCTCAAAAAGAAAGAAAGAAATTAGTAAATATAAGGGCAGCACAAAGGAAAGTTTTGGTGCACCTGAAGCTTCTTTTCTTTCTTCCTTGCCCGTTTTGTAAAAGGTATTCTACGTATACCCATTCTAAAATAGCCACATTCCTTTACAGTTAGTGTAAGGCAAGCTATTACTGAATAACAGCCTCTGCTTTTTGCTCATTTCTGTGGATTCAGTATAAAGATTCTAACATTGTTGCTTTACAGTCGACCCCTTGGTGAATGTACATTGTTGAAGCTATACTCACTGCCTTGTTTCAGATGTACTTGTTTTACAGTGGAGGGAAGTCAGGCATAAGGTGTGGCAGGGCAGGAAGTGCTTGTAGCTTTCACTTCAGGAGCATGAAATCTTGTGTTTTCTCTCCCTGCCGGTCGTGATGTTGGGTAGGTCTCTTCTACCTTGTGATGAGAGAATGAGCATCCTCCAAGCTTCTGGTAGGGATCAAACTGGACAAGTAGATCACCGACATGAAAACATCCAAACAGTGCATCTGTATCGAGTAGAGACGCATTAACAAATTCTAAATTATACCCAACCAAGGATAGGAGGCAAAGGGTTGGTGTTGTTCCAGCAGCCTGCTGACACTTACCATGTCCCCATGCCCTGCATTCCAGGAAGGACGACAGGAGCCAGGGGTTGCTCGCACCAGCCATCATCCACTCTGGAGTCCTGGCATCCCAAAAGTGGGGTCCTTGTTGACACAAACGTAGAATTCTTTAGAATCCTAAAAAGGAAACCTTGTTCTCAAAAGCTCGCTGATTTTGATCCTGGGGATAAAAAATATTAACGTTTAGTAATATTTTTTCCATTTAGATCTACAGAGTTGGATTCTAACTGGTCATGGTTTCAGTTGCGATGCATGCAAGTTGGAGGAAACGCTAATGCAGTAAGTTCATCTCAAACTCATCATTTTCCTTCTTGTTTAAATATTTGTTACACGATAATAGTAAAGAAGCTTAGGCTAGGTGCAGTGGCTCATGCCTGTAATCTCAGCCGTTTGGGAAGCTGAGGTGGGGGATCCCTGGAGCCCAGGAGTTCAAGACCACCCTGTGCAACATGGCAAGACCCTCTATTTATAAAAAACAAACAGGTCGGGCGCAGTAGTTCACACCTGTAACCCCAGCACTTTGGGAGGCTGAGGTGGGCGGATCACTTGAGGTCAGGAGTTCGAGACCAGCCTGGCCAGCATGGAGGAACTCCGTCTCCACTAAAAAAGAAAAAAAAAACAAAAAACAAAAATTAGCCAGGCATGGTGGCGCACACCTGTAATCCCAGCTACTCGGGAGGCTGAGACGGGAGAATTGCATGAACCTGGGAGGCAGAGGTTGCAGTGAGCCGAGATCAGACCACTGCACTCCAGCCTGGGTGACAGAGCAAGACTCCACCCCAAAAAACAAACAAAAAGAGTTCAATACTTGCAAGTTTGGGAGGCCCTATGAGATGAAGCAGAGAGCCTGATGGGTTTTGGAGTTGGACAGACCCAGTTGACTTGTTTATTGAAAAATCTGTTAAACACCTAATAAAATGGAAACGTTGGCTACGTGCTGGGGATAACAGACAAGACAAACAAGATCCCCACTGGGCACAGTGGCTCATGCTTGTCATCCTAGAACTTTGGGAGGCTGAGGCAGGCAGATCACCTTGAGCCCATGAATATAAGACCGGCCTGGACAACATGGCAAAAGCCTGTTTCTACAAAAAATACAAAAATTAGGAAAGCATAGTGGTGCATACCTGTAGTCCCAGCTGCTCAGGAGGCTGAGGTGGGAGGATCTCTTGAGCCTGGGAGGTAGAGATTGCAGTGAGCTGAGATGGTGCCATTGTGCTCCAGCCTGGGTGATAGAGTGAGACCTTGTCTCAAAATACTACGCAAAAATAACAAAGATCCCCTCTTATAGACAGAGGCAGTCAGAGCGTGATCAAAGATACATGTTCACAGGAAAATGACAGGCAGTGGTAAGTGCTTTAAGAAAATTAAAACAGGAAGCAAGGTACAGAGAAACTGGAGGCTTCTTTATGACAATAGTTTTTTAATAACTGGGGTGACTTTTGTGGTTAGGATGGAATGCTTGTATTTGAATAAATATTTAACTTCTTAACTATAAATTACAAAACCCATTCTTTTTTTTTGAGACGGAGTCTGGCTCTGTTGCTCAACCTGGAGTGCAGTGGCACTGTTTCGGCTCGCTGCAACCTCCACCTCCCGGGTTCAAAAGATTCTCCTGCCTCAGCCTCCTGAGTAGCTGGACTATAGGCGCACGTCACAACTCCTGGGTTTTTTGGTATTTTTAGGAGAGACGGGGTTTCACCATGTTGGCCAGGCTGGTCTCGAACTCCTGACCTCAAGTGATCCGCCTGCCTTGGCCTCCCAAAGTGCTGGAATTACAGGTGTGAGCCACCGCGCCTGGCCAAAAAACCCATTCTTCACGTCTTTAAATATAGCAAATACTGTGTGTTAATTTCTAAACACAAATATAAATATTGTGTAAGTTCTGTGAAAAAATAACCTTAAAATATTAATTTATAATTTTAAAAGAACTGATTTCCTTAACCCCATTTACAAACCTAATTAAGGATTTTCAAACATTGTAAACTTTATTTACAAATTCAGTATATTTGATTATTTCAAACACTGAACTGGCAGCCTCACAAATCTAGCCAGCCAAATATTGCACAGCACTGGTAGCCTATTTATCAGGATAAAATGGTGTAGATTGAGTAAATGGAATTCCTTTAGGCGTTTCTTCTACGCTAAAGAATAAGAAATCAAATTTGTATGCATTTCAAATAAAAATTATGACCAGGCATGGTGGCTCATGCCTGGAATCCAAACACTTTGGGAGGCTGAGGCAAGAAGATCACTTGAGCCTAGGAGTCTAAGACCAGCCTGGGCAATTTAGTGAGACCTCATCTGTACAAAAGACTTAAAAATTAGCAAGGCATAGTGGAACCTGCCTATAGCCTCAGCTACTCAGGAGGCTGAGGTGGGAGGATCACTTGAGCCCAGGAGTTCCAGGCTGCAGTGAGCTGTGATTATGCCATTGCACTCCAGCCTGGGTGACAGAACAAGACCCTGTCTCAAAAAGAAAAAAATTATATATGTGTGTGTGTGTGTGTGTGTGTGTATCAAATAAAGTCAGAAGTCTATAATAGCAGTTTCAAAAATGCTAGTTTCTCAATCTTTTTTCTTCGTTGTCCCTAAGCATAAAAATCAATTAATTAGATAATTTTCCATTTAAATTGGATCCAATGTTTCCCTAATGAGATAAATTAAATACTAAGGAATACAGTTTTGTCAGGTAGAGGTGATCTTTGGAAGGCCATAAACCATTGTAATAACTAAGATTTTTTTTTTCACTTTTCAAGAAACAATTTTTGCCCCTCTTAATTAAAAATATATGCCTAGCCAGGCATGGTGGCTCACACCTGTAATCCCAGAACTTCGGGAGGCCGAGGCGGGAGGACCACTTGAGCTCATGAGTTCAATACCAGCCTGGACAACAAAGTCTACAAAAAAAAATTTTTAATTAGCCAGGCATAGTGGTGCATGCCTGTAGTCCCAGCCACTTGGGAGTCTGAGGCAGAAGAATCACTTGAGTCCAGGAGGTTGATGCTACAGTGAACAGTGTTCACCGTGCCACTGCACTCCAGCCTAGGTAATTGACCAAGACCATCTCAAAAAAAAAAAAAGAAAGAAAGAAAGAAAAAAGTATGCCTTAGATGTTTCAAGCTTATTTTTTGAGATAGAGTCTCACTCCTATTGCCTAGGCTGGAGTGCAGTGGCAAAATCATAGCTCACTGCAGCCTCAACTTCCTGGGCTCAGGTGATTCACTCAGCCTCTCAAGTAGCTGGGACTATAGGCAAGTACCACCAGGCACAGCAAGTTTTTTACATTTTTAGTAGAGACAGGGTTTTGCCATGTTTGCCAGTCTGGTCTTGAACTCCTAGGCTCAAGTGATCTGCCTACTTTGGCCATCCAAAATGCTGGGATTTACAGGCATGAGCTGCCAGGCCGGGCCAGTGTTTCTTATTAATTCTTTATTAATTTTCTGGGTTTTTGTAGAGACGTGGTCTCACTTTGGTTCCCAGGTCGGTCTCAAATTCCTGGCCTCAAGCAGTCCTCCTGCTTTGGCTTCCCAGAGTGCTAGAGTTACAGACGTGAGCCACTGTGCCCAGCCTCAAGCATCTTTTTAGAAACCTTTGCCCATTATCATGATATTCACAAACTTGTTCCTAAACTTAGCCCTGTTGGTTTGACTTACCTGTTCTTATTTCTAAGCCTTCCCAAGGTTGCAGAGTCCACCCTCCAAACTCCAGAAAGGAGCTTTCGCATCTCAAGCCAGCAGGGGTCAGGGGACATGGGGAGGGAAGGCTCAGATGAGTGGTCATTCAGTTTACCCAGTGGAGCTCTAAGTTATGGGCTTGGAACCATCCTTTTGTATTTGAATCCTAACTCCGTCCCTTGCTACCCATGTGATCTGGGGCACGTTGTTGAATCTCTCTGTGCTTCATTTTCCCCATCTGTAAAGTGTAGACAGGAGTAGTGACTGTCTGATAGTGTTGCTGTGAGGATTGAATGCAATGATGCCCATGAAGCACTCACGACAGGATCTGGAACATGTGGGTGACCAGTATCATTACCAGTCAAATTAGGTTCATCAAAGGATCACTTGTATAGGTTTTTAGAAGACCTGTTTTAATTAAGATATGAATTCTATAATTCATGTCTGTACATGGATCCTCATGAAGTGGGTAAAAGCAGTTTCTTTTAATTGTTTAAATACTTGTTTTAATGTCTTACTTATATTGTAGTCTCTGTTAATGACAGAATAGTGTTGAACGAGGTAAATGTTAATGTAGCGCCTCACTAATTTGTCAAAAAATCTGATTTACTGGAATCCATTTTGAGATCGATTGTGGACTGGGCATGGTGGCTCACACTTCTAATCCCAGCACTTTGGGAAGCCAAGGTGAGAGGACTGCTTGAATCCAGGAGCTGGAGGCTGCAGTGAGCCATGATCATGCCACACTACACTCCAGCCTGGGTGACAGAGTCAGACCATCTCAAGAAACAAAGAAAAGGGCCAGGAGCAGTGGCTCACGCCTGTAATCCAGCACCTTGTGAGGCCAAGGCAGGTGGATTCTTTGAGCTCAGGAGTTCAAGACTAGCCTGGACAACATAGCAAGACCCCATCTCTACAAAAAATACAGAAATTAGCCAGGCGTGGTGGCACACACCTGTAGTCCCAGCTACTTGGGAGACTGAGGTGGTGGGATCGCTTGAGCCCAGGAGGTGGAGGTTGCAGTGAACCGAGATGGAGCCACTCCATTCCAGCCTGGGTAATAGAGCAAGACTCTCAAAAGAAAAAAGAAAAGAAACGAAATGGATTGCTCATGAATTAAAAGTAGTCCTGAGAAGAAAGCTTCTCCCCAAATAAAGTTCACAATGACAGAGGTGGTTTAATGGACAAATGAGGACTAGTTATTTCATTTTGTAATGCAAGTCTCATAGCTAGTTTTTGGTTTGTTTTTTGTATGTTTGTTTGTTTGTTTATTTTCTGAGACGGAGTCTTGCTCTGTTTCCCAGACTGGAGTGCAGTGGCACAATCTCAGCTCACTACAAGCTCTGCCTCCTGGGTTCACCATTCCCCTGTCTCAGCCTCCCAAGTAACTGGGATTACATGCACCTGCCACCATGCTTGGCTAATTTTTTGTATTTTTAGTAGAGGTGGGGTTTCACCGTGTTAGCCAGGATGGTCTTGATCTCCCAACCTCGTGATCCACCTGCCTTGGCCTCCCAAAGTACTGGGATTACAGGCGTAAGCCACCGCACCTGGCCATAACTAGTTTTACCAAAATATTAATCTGCATGCTTTTCTCCGTAGTCTTCCTTTTTTCATCAACATGGGTGTTCCACCAGTGACACCAATGCCAAGTATAACAGTCGCGCTGCTCAGCTTTACAGGGAGAGAATCAAATCGCTTGCCTCTCAAGCAACACGGAAGCATGGCACTGATGTAAGTCACTGGAGGCTGGATTGTCTCCTTTAGATACATGTTCACTTAGTAGAAAAAGTGATTTTTATCCTGAATAGTAAAACTTTTCTACCTGAGTTGTCTTACAAGGAATTAGTGTACAATAGATTCTTACTATTTGAAGTAGTTATGTTCTGTAAATTCATCATGAGTACTGGATTAGCGAATACTAAAACATTGCTCCTAGGAGAAATACAGGATTAGGTTCCTATGAGCTCTGGTCTCATTTTTGTCAACTGATCAATACATAACCTTATTTAACATGTGTTTCTATTTAGAGACACCTTTTTAAATATATATTGATGGCTCATGAATGTTGAACTCACAGCCAAGGACTGTAACTCAGCCCTGAATGAAGCTTATTTAATGCCTGGATTTTCTCCGCATGAGGCACATCACAGCCTTCATGTGCTTCAGAACATTAGCTAGCCCTTCAGTACTGCGCTTGAGAGTCCTCTTAAAAAGTGATATCCTCAATAAAAAGCACGGAAATATGAAGAACGTAGCACGGAATAAGCTACAGAAAGGACATTTGTTATGAGAACTGAAACAAGAAGGCAGAGTAGTGTGTCTTGTTTACCTCAGCTGAGAATGTGGTTCTCAGGCAACTCATTTTTTGCTGCACTATTCTCCAAATGACTGAAAACACCACGAGGACTGAGTTTGGGTTAAAAGTAAATTTTAGCAAGTAGGTGAATTCATAAATATGGAATCCGTGAATAATGAGGATTGATTATCGCTGGGAACCTGCATTTAGATATGAAGTCTTTGATCGTTGCTTTTCAGAAATGGTTTGTGTGTTTGAGGTACTTGACTTCCTCAAGGTTTGGAAGCAAAATTTACTGGATGATAGATTACTAAAGTGCACTCAGAGGTCCTCTGTAGGGATGTTACTGATTTTGTAAGAATGGAAAGCACCAATCTTTAGGAAACAGGTCTCTATAAGGGAAATGAAGGGTATCAAATAAAATCCTTTACAGGCCGGATGAAATGCTCAGCCCTGCATTGTGTTTTTGTTCTAGCTGTGGCTTGATAGTTGTGTGGTTCCACCTTTGTCCCCTCCACCAAAGGAGGAAGATTTTTTTGCCTCTCACGTTTCTCCTGAGGTATGTATTATGCTTCACCTCATTTTAAAGTGTGCTTCCTCTGACAGTTAACAAAAGGTACATACTTAAAATGTTAGGATATAGGCTATGCTGTTGTAACAAGAAGTCCTGAAACCTAACTACTGAAGAGAGAAATGACATTATCAACAATTCTAAAGTTAGGCTATCTGCCGTTGACTGATGGACTTTGCTCTTCTCAACGTGTGGCTTCCATCTCAGGGTCTAAAGCAGCTGTTTCAGTTTAAGACTCTCCCAGCTTAAGAGAAGAGGACAGGCATCCTTGAGAGCTAATGCCCTATTCTTTTATTTCTTTCTTTATTTTTGGGGGGACCGAATCTGGCTCTGTTGCCCGAGCTGGAGTGGAGTGGCACAATCTCAGCTCATTACAGCCTCCGCCCCCTGAGTAAGCGATTCTCCAGCCTCAGCCTCCCGAGTAGCTGGAACTACAGGTGTGCACCAACACACCCAGGTAACTTTTTTTTTGAGATGGAGTTTTGCTCTTGTTGCCTAGGCTGGAGTGCAATGGCGTGATCTTGGCTCACTGCAATCTCCACCTCCTGGGTTCAAGCAATTCTTTTGCCTCAGCCTCCCGAGTAGCTGGGACTACAGGTGTGTGCCACCACGCCCGGCTAATTTTTGTATTTATAGTAGAGATGAGGTTTCACTATATTGGCCAGGCTGGTCTCGAACTCCTGACCTCAGGTGATCCACCCACCTTGGCCACCCAAAGTTCTGGGATTATAGGTGTGAGCCACCTTACCATGCCACAGATGCCCTATTGTTTTACAGAAAAAGTCTAGAGGTAGCTCCCATCCCTTCTGCTTAGTGTCCTGTGAGCTGGAATTTAGTTGCATGTCTTATCTAGCTGCCAGGGAGAACTGAGAGTTTATTACTAATACTGTGTCACAGTTCAGTTCAGAGCTCTGAAACTGACAAAAAATGAAGACATTTTTAATAGGGGTTTCATTCTCAGTGCCCCAGTTTTGCTGTTTACATAGTATATGTCTCAAAGCTGTTGCATGAGTTAATAGTACTGGTAAAAGTACTTAGTACCTGGCACAAAGTAAGCCTTCAATAAGGGCTCTAAATATCACACTCCTCATCCTTGTGACCTGATAGCAACAGTGACAGCAATCCATAGTATTCTGTGGCCTCTCCTCAGATCACTTAGATCTAGGGAAAGTAAAGCCTAAAAAGCCACAATATTTACTATTTGGCTCTTTCTTTTCTTTCTTTTTTTTTTTTTTGACAGAGTTTTTGCTCTTGCTGCCCAGGCTGGAGTGCAGTGGCACGATCTCAGCTCACTGCAACCTCTGCCTCCCGGGTTCAAGAGATTCTCCTGCCTCAGCCTCCCGAGTAGCTGGGATTATAGGCATGCGCCACCACACCTGGCTAATTTTGTGTTTTTAGTAGAGATGGGGTTTCGCCATGTTGGTCAGGCTTGTCTCGAACTCCTGACCTCAGGTGATCCACCAGCTTCGGCCTCCTAAAGTGCTGGGATTATAGGCATGAGCCACCGTGCCCGGCCTACTATTTAGCCCTTTAAGGTAACATGTGCCTACCTCTGTCTTGGAGCATCATCTGTTCTGCCAGCTACCCTAGCTTCGCCCAGTCCCATTGGGTAAGGAGCATGATTTGGTGAACTCTTGCTCAATCTATTCTTTAATTTTCTTTCTTTCTTTTTTGTTTATTTTGAGATGGAGTCTTGCTCTGTCGCCTAGGCTGGAGTGCACTGGCACAATCTCGGCTCACTGCAACCTCTGCCTGCCAGGTTCAGGTGATGCTCCTGCCTCAGCCTCCCCACACCACCACACCCGGCTAATTTTTTTGTAATTTTAGTGGAGACACAGTTTCACCATATTGACCGGTCTGGTCTCGAACTCCTGACCTCAGATGATCTGCCTGCCTCAGCCTCCTGAAGTCCTGGGATTACAGATGTGAGCCACTGTGCCCAGCTTATTCTTTAATTTTCAATTTAAAACTATGTAAAGTCATACAAGTTGTTAAACCTTGTTTTGTTGTTGTTGTTGTTTTTGCTATTATAATTTGCACATGCTTATTAGCATTGTCACAGTCAGTAGTTACCCAAAAAGGTTATCAAAAAAGAGGAGAACAGGCCAGGCATGGTGGCTCATGCCTGTAATCTCAGCAGTTTGGGAAGCCAAGGTGGGAGGATAGCTTGAGCCCAGGAGTCTGAGATGAGCCTGGGCAACATAGACCCCTTCTCTACAAAAAATTTAAACTTTAGCTGGATGTGGTGGCACATGCCTGCAGTCTCAGCTACTCAGGAGGCTGAGGTGGAAGCATCACTTGAGCCTTGGAGGTCAAGGATACAGTGAGCCATGATTGTGCTTCTGCACTCTAGCCTGGGCAACAGAGCAAGACCCCGTCTCTATAAAAAAAGAAAGCAAGAAAAAAATAGATATGCCTTCCTTTCCATTAACAGGGACTCAGAATGTGGCTGTTTAAATTGTTAGGTTTTTCCTGTGCTTTGATTTGTTTTTTATGGCTGTTTTCTTGCTTTGTCTGCTAATGACTTTTCTCGCTTTGTTTCAGTTGAGTGACACAGCGTGGGCATCAGCAATAGCAGAACCATCTTCTTTAACATCAAGGCCTGTGGAAACCACTTTGGAAAATAATGAAGGTGGAGTCCTTATAACTGTCATGTAATACTATTCTATGGTTCAGTGGCGTGCTATGAAACTATTAAAAATTAAGATGGGCCAGGCACAGTGGCTCATGCCTGTAATTCCAGCACTTCGTGAGGCTGAGGCAGGAGGATCACCTGAGCCCAGGAATCGGAGACCAGCGTGTGCAACATAGTCCGCGTCCCAACCAAACCAAAAAAAAAAAAAAAAAAAAAAAAACACCTGAAACCTAAATAAATTAAAATGTAGATCCTTCTGTCCTTTTTTTTTTTTGAGACAAAGTCTTGCTCTGTCGCCCAGGCTGGAGTGCAATGGCACGATCTCGGCTCACTGCAACCTCCGCCTCCTGGGTTCAAGCAACTGTCCTGCCTCAGCCTCCCTAGAAGCTGGGATTAAAGACGTGCACCCCACGCCTGGTTAATTTTTGCAGCATGGTTTCACCATGTTGGTCATGCTGGTCTCAAACTTCTGACCTCAGGTGATCTACCCGCCTTGGCCTTCTAAAGTATCGGGGTTACAGGCGTGAGCCACCATTCCTGGTCGACCCTTCTGTCTTAACAGGAAGAAACATTCGTAATAGACTATAAAGTGGGGGAACAATATTACTGAACATGGAATATAATAATCATTTTTGTAAAAAAAAGAAAAACATACCAAAAACATCCTGGAAAGCACACAGCAAATTGTTAAATAGGGAATGAAGTTACTGAGGATGTTTAGTTCTTGCTTGATACAGTGTTGAAGTATCTGAACTTTTATAATGGGTTACTTTTATAATCAAAAATAAAATTTCAATTTTAAAACTTTAAATCAAATCAACAAAAATAGTTGATACATGATGATTCACATTTAGTGACTTTCTTATAGGATTACATTTATTGTAAATATATCAGTTGCTTACATATTACAAACCACTTGTGGCATGAGTAATCAGCTCTTTCTCTTTTAAAAGTGCATCCTTTGTTAGGCCAGAATGTTAGTGTAAATTAACAACAAAAATGTAACTTTGGACAACTAAGCAATGAGCTCGTGGGTTTTGATACCATAAGAAGTGCTGGCTTGTATAAACTGAGGCTTGACCAACTCTCAGTATCATAGCATAACAGGAAAGACGAAGCAGTCACCAACCACGGGTTGGGTGATAGTATTGAGAAAATTTCTGGCAACGACTTTGCTGGAGGGTGGGAGAGTAAGTGGTATTTATCAAGAAAGTAGTCCTAGGAGAGAGAGACACTCAGCTCTATCCCAGAGTGGAGTCATGTTGTAAAGAAAAGGAGTCGCATAGCCAGGCATGGTTGTCCATGCCTGTGATCCCAGCTACTAGGGAGACTGAGGCGGGCAGATCTCTTAAGCCTATGAGTTTGAGGTTGCAGTGAGCTCTGATTACACCACTGCACTCTCCAGCCTGGGTGACAGAGAGAGACCCTGACTCTAAAAAAATAAAATAAAAAGAAAGAAAAGGAGTCACTTCCTTTGTATTGAGTTATAGGTATAAGGGTGGGAATGTCTGAGATTTCCATCAAACAGTAGACTGCTGGTTTTTCATTTTACTGGTGTAGGAGTAGACATATCAGTGAATCGGGATAAGAACATTTCATATCCTAGGTAACAATGGGTTATTTGATTAATGGAATTTGGACTAGTGTCTGGCATTTTAGAAACAAATAATAAAACAAAGTAGAATTCCTTCTTTACTCTTTACACACCAGGCTAAATTCAGGTAGTTCAAAGATTTACTTGAAAATATGATTATCCTAGAAGAAAACCTGGGTAAAGCTTTTTTTATTATCCTGAATTGGGGAATCCCTTCTATGCATATTCAAATCTCATAAAAGGAAAAGGTTAATAAATCTGATGACATAAAAATGTAACATTTCTGTTCTGAAAAAGTACTTTAAAGTGAAGACAAATGATAAACATTTGCAATTCATGTGTAGACAAAAGCGGCTTGTTTCCTTACTATGCAAAGAACTCTGATGTGGTGATTTTGTGGATGATTTGCACCCTGTCATTTTTTTTCACATTCTTTTTTTAGGCATATGACCGAAGATGCCTGCAAAGAAGACATTTATACACCTCCGACTGGGGTTTAGTTTTTTGATTTCTTAGCCTTACACTACACTGAAGCCGCAGCGGCCCTTGGGTGTTCCTCTGCCTGTGTTTGCTTTCTGTTTTGCTTTTGGCATGGGCTCCCTCTTTATTGGGATTCAGCTTTAAGACCAGCTGGCGAGCACTCCCAGTCACAACTGCATTTGTGCGTTTTTTCTTCCTTATAGCATAGCAAACACCAGTACTGGAAATTACTGCGTCTGTTAGTTTGCATGTTCACTGTGTGTCCCCACTGCTGAGCTGTGAGCTCCTCCAGAGAGAGATTGTTTTTTAAGATGAGAGATCTACCTGAGCCATTGATTGATTTATCGTTATCAGAGAGAAGAGAAGAAAGAATTCCCACAATCTCCTAACAAACAGGAACAGTGACTTACATATCTTTTGTGAAAGTACAAATGATAATTTAACTATTTTTATTATTATAGTTTATTAGCATAAAAGGGCTTTGAGGCCAGGTGCAGTGGCTATCACCTGTAATCCCAACACTGGATGGCTGAGGCGGGTGGATCACTTGAGGCCAGGGGTTCAAGGCCAGCCTGGCCAACATTGCAGAACCCTATCTCTACTAAAAATACAAAAATTAGCCAGGCATGGTGGTGCATACCTGTAATCCCAGCTACTCGGGAGGCTGAGGCAGGAGAATTCCTTGAACCTGGGAGGCAGAGGTTGCAGTATGCCGAGTTTGTGCCACTACACTCCAGCCTGGGCAACAGAGCAGGACTCTGAAAAAAAAAAGGGCCGGGGACTTTGAGATTGAGGGTTAGCCCCAGGAGATACATGTAATCTCTGAAGTCCGGATGTCTCAGTTTTGTTTTAACAGAAACCCCAGTAACTAACACAGAACAAGATGTTGCCCAGGCTGGAGTGCAGTGGTGTGATCTCGGCTCACCACAACCTCCACCTCCCAGGTTCAAGCAATTCTCCTGCCTCAGCCTCCCAAGTAGCTGGGATTACAGGCGTGCACCATCACACCTGGCTACTTTTTTGTATTTTTAGTAGAGACAGGGTTTCACCATGTTGGCCAGGCTGATCTCGAACTCCTGACCTCAAGTAATCCTTCATTCCTTTTTATAGTTAAATAATACTCTGTTGAATGGCTATATATATATATATATTTTTTTTTTTTTCTTTCTTTTTTTGTGAGATGGAAGTCTCGCTCTGTTGCTCAGGCTGGAGTGCAGTGGTGTGATTTTGGCTTACTGCAACCTCAGCCTCCCAAGTTCAAGATACTCTCCTGCCTCAGCCTCCCAAGTAGCTGGCATTACAGGCTTGCATCACCATGCCCAGCTAATTTTTTGTTTTGTTTTGTGTTTTTGTTTTTTGAGATGGAGTCTTGCTCTGTCACCCAGGCTGGAGTACGGTGGCATGATCTCAGCATACTTCATCTTCTGGGTTCAAGCAATTCTCCTGCCCCTAGTAGCTGGGATTACAGGTGTCTGCCACCACACCCAGCTAATTTTTGTATTTTTAGTAGAGACGGGGTTTCACCATGTTGACCAGGCTGGTCTTGAACTCTTGACCTCATGATCCATCCCCCTCAGCCTCCCAAAGTGCTGGGTCACGCCACCGTGCCCAGCCCTCATCTTTGTATTTTTTAGTGGAGACGGGGTTTCACCATGTTGGTCAGGCTGGTCTCAAACTCCTCACTTCATGTGATCCGCCTGCCTAAACCTCCCAAAGTGCTGGGATTACAGGCATAAGCCACCACATGCCCAGCCTACACTTTATCTATTTTTAAAGTAATAAATAAAATTAAAATTAAGTATGGTTGGGCACGGTAGCTCACGCCTATAATACCAGCACTTTGGGAGGCCAAGGTGGGAGATCTCAAACTCCTGAGCTCAAGCAGTCGGCTCAACTTGGCCTCCCAAAGTTCTGGGATTACAGGTGTGAGCCACTGTGCCTGGCTTTTAATTAAGGCTGTGTTCACAGAGTTGCTAACCAGGATGACTTTTTAGGTAAAATAGAATAAACAAGACAGATTTCTGGGCAACTGAAAATTTTGATTTCCATCATTGATGTAATTGGAATTTCCACATATTAGGCTGGGCGCGGTGGCTCACGCCTGTAATCCCAGCACTTTAGGAGGCCGAGGCGGGTGGATCACCTGAGGTCAGGAGTTCAAAACCAGCCTGACCAATATGGAGAAACCCCATCTCTACTAAAAATACAAAATTAACTGGGCATGGTGGTGCATGCCTGTAATCCCAGCCACTCGAGAGGCTGAGGCAGGAGAATCGCTTGAACCCGGGAGGCGGAGGTTGCGGTGAGCCAAGATTGTGCCATTACACTCCAGCTTGGGTAAAAAGAAAGAAATTCCATCTCCAAAAGAAGGAGAGAAAAAAAAAAGAATTTCCATATATTAACACACATTGGGTAGGTATAGTCCACAGAGGTACTAAGTATCTTATGACAGGTCACATTAAATCACCAGATCATAAGGCAGAATTTTGAATTATATTAGTTGAAGAGACCACTAACATTTTTATTCAATAAATCCATTGGATTAAAAATACACTTCTACTTTAATGGACTTTTAAGTCAAAATTCTTATAACTGTAAAATAGAACATACAGCTAAAAAGGTAGGTGATCATTGACAAAATTGGATAAAATATGTAGCACTGAGCAGGTTGAATTATTATACATTCGAAAGCAAGTTAGCTGAGTATATTTTCTGCACTAATATCAATGTTTTGAATTTTCAGGTGGACAAGAGCAAGGACCAAGTGTGGAAGGTCTTAATGTACCATCAAAGGCTGCTTTAGGTAATATGCTTAAAATCCTACATTGTGATTTAAAGTGTATGACTCATTAAGAAAAAAGTAAATCCTCTTGCATGTGGCCTAGGCGTCTCACCTGATGGAGTAATAGCATCATGACCGAATCTATTAGTAATATTTTATTAAGCAAAAGGTGCCATATATATATATATATATATATATATATATATATCTGTTTTTTATTCATCTCTCAAGCTTCCAACAAAGACGCTACATTTTAACCAGCTTGATAATATAAAGTGCAGCATTGTGGCTGGGGGCAGTGGCTTACGCCTGTAATCGTAACGCTTTATGAAGCCGAGGTGGTCAGATTGCTTGAGCCCAGGAGTTCAAGACCTGCTTGGGCAACACGGCGAAACCTTGTCTCTCTAAAAGAAAGAAAAAGTTAGCTGAGTGTGGTGGCATACACCTGTAGTCCCAGCTACTTGGGAGACTGAGGCAGGTGGATCACTTGAGGCTGGGAGGTTGAGGCTGCAGTGAGCCGTGATCACACCACTGCACTCCAGCCTGAGTGACAGAGTGATACCTTGTCTCAAAAAAAAAAAAAAAGCGGCAGTGTGCAAATTTAGCCAATATGGCTGCTGATGGTTTTGGTTGGGGGGTTTACGTTGGGCTGGCTCACATTACCGAAATAAGCAGTGGTCAGAACATCTACACCATTCCTTTTTACTCAAGAACTCAGCGTTTTCTTCTCTTTCTAATTTTATTATAGGTGAACTTAAATTTTTTATTATCAAGGAATTTTAATTTGTAATTGTTACATATTCCATTGCATTAGTTGGAAAGCAGCTGCTTTGGTAAAAAATAACTAAACTGTTAGAAATGTCCCTGACATTTTCATCATGTATTAGACTCGTCAGAAGTTGGGAGCAGGTGATGTGACTACTAGAATACAAATCTAAAAGAAAGTGATGGAAAGGAAAACTCCCACGAGCATCGTTTTCACACTTGAAACGTAATGATGCTATTCTGCACTCATGGCTAAAGATTGTAATCTTTTGCTGTTTGTGGTTTTATGCTGTCTTTTCCTATCAAAGCACGTTCTTATCTTTATATGAAAAAATTAAGACTTTAATTTTGCTGGGTTTCTTTAACATAATTCTAAAAACAATATATAACCTACAAGTAAAATGTACTTAGAAAATGATTTTTTAAAAACTTTCTCTAAAAGTATTTTTGTGCAATTTGGAAAGTACTGTTATTAAAATAAGAGAATGCTTTATATTTATTCTTTTTTTGTTTTGTTTTTTGGAGACAGAGTCTCACTCTGTCACCCAGCCTGGAGTACAGTGGCACGATCTCGGCTCACTGCCTCCTCCGCCTCCTGGCGCCTCCTGGGTTCAAGCGATTCTCATGCCTCAGCCTCCCAAGTAGCTGGGATTACAGGTGTGCACCACCATGCCCAGCAAACTTTTTGTATTTTTAGTGGAGACAAGTTTTCACCATATTGTCCAAGCTGTTCTCAAACTCCTGACCTGAGGTGATCCGCCCGCCTTGGCTTCCCAAAGTGCTGGGATTACAGGCATGAGCCACCATGCCTGGCCGAGAATGCTTTATATTTATTTTGGCGAATGTGATAAAATATATATATAAGCCAAGGTGAAAAAGCATGTCACTGGCTGCTTTAGTTGTATACATAATGCCTAGCTAACTTTATTTTTATTATTACTTTTTTGAGATAGAGTCTTGCTTTATTGCCCATGCTGGAGTGCAGTGGGTTCTATCACAGTTCACTGCAGCCTGGCCCAAGGGGTTCTCCCACCTCAGCCTCTCAAGTAACTGGGACCACAGGTGCATGCCATCACACTGGGCTAATTTTGTTTGTTTGTTTGTTTGTTTGTTTGTAGAGATGGAGTCTCCCTTTCTTGTCCAGGCTGCTAACTTTATATTTTCAAAGAAGTTTTGTGCAGCCATAAAAAAGAATAATCGTGTCCGTTGCAGCAACATGGCTGGAGGCCATTATCCTAAACAAACTAATGCAGAAACAGAAAACCAAATATCACATGTTTTCACTTATAAGCAGGAGCTAAATCTTGGGTTCATACGAACATAAAGATGGGAACAGTAGACACTGAGGACTCCAAAGGGAGGGAGGGAGAGAGGGAAGCAAGAGCTGAAACACTTCCTATTGGATACTGTGCTCACTCTCTGGGTGACGGGATCAAGAGAAGCCCAAACCTCAGCACCACACAATATACCCTTGTAACAAAACTGCACATGTACTCCCTGAATCTAAAATATAAATGGAAAATTATAATGATTTTTAAAGCTTTTGGGATGGGCATGATAGTTCATACCTATAATCCCAGCACTTTAGAAAGCCAAGGTGGGAGGATCACTTGAGGCCAGGAGTTTGAGACCAGACCAGGCAACACAGTGAGATCCCCCCATCTCTACAAAAAAAAGAAAGCCAAGCATGGTGCCATATGCATGTAGTCCCAGCTACTAGGGAGGCTGAGACAAGAGGATCACTTGAGTACAGGAGTTCAATGCTGCAGTGAGCTCTGATCACACTACTATACTCCAGCCTAGGTAATAGTGAGAACAACTCTAAAAGATTGTTATAGATTTTTTTAAGTTTTTGAAGAGCAGAGCTTAACAAAAGAGTTGTGGCATGGTGGCTCATACTTATTTTAACACTTTGAGAGGCTGAGGCAGGAGCATCACTTGAGCCCAGGAGTCCAAGACCAGTCTGGGCAACATAGCGAGACTCCCATCTCTTAAAAAAAAAAAAAAAAAAAAAAAGCCAGATGTGGTGGTGTGTACCTGTGATCCTAACTACTCAGGAGGCTGAAGTGGAAGGATCCCTTGATCTGGGAGGTAATGCTACTGCACTCAGCTTAGGCGACAGAGCAAGACCCTGTCCCCCCCGCCAAAAAAAAAAAAAAAGTTGTTGTAATATACTTAAATGCTCCTGAAGAAAGTACTGAGTGGGGCAAGCTCAGGCTCTGTTTCTCTTCAGTGTGCTGTTAAAAAAAAAAAGGCATTTTCTCTGAGTTTGGAGACTGCATGGAAATACTGAGGACTCCATTTCAACGAAGCTCTGTCAATCTAAAATATGCTCATCAACTTGAGTCTTCTGGATGACAAACTAATGTGAAAAATGTTATCTCTTAAATAATAAAGTGCTGTATGTTAGAATTTTAAAAGACACACTAAAAAAGAAAAATTATTTCTATTGGTCTGACTTTTTAATTTTTATTTTTTGGCAGAGGTTTCCTCTATCATAAAAAAGAAACCAAATCAAGCTAAAAAAGGCGTGAGTATTATGTACTTTATATATAAAAATCTGGTAGTTAAGCTTTAAAACTAAAAAGCTGCTTTGTCATTTTAGTTTTATTCTTTTGAACCATCTTGTAATAAATGTGGCTTTGATATAAGGAGTCTGTGTTTTGTTCAAAGAGATTAATGTTATACGTACTGAATTTTTTCTAGAATGATTTAACATTTTTTCTGTCTATGACAAAATTCTGAAAAAAATTAACAAAGGTCCCCTGGGAATTTCTCTCCTGCTTGCGTAGATCAATAAGCAGTGACATCTTGTGAGGCTTAGAGGGTAGTCGTCTGGTGAGCTTTCAGATACAGCGATGCATTGCAGAGCACCAGCTCTGGAGGCAGGTGCAGGGATTGAATCCTGGCCTTGCCATTTATTGGCTGTGTGGTCTTGGCCACATTGCTTAACTTACGTGAGCTTTACTTTCCTCAGCCCTCTGTATCCAGGGGTTCTGCATCCTGAGATTCAACCAACTGCAGATCAAAAATATTTGGGGGGAAAAAAAAACCCACAATAGTCCAGGCGTAGTGACTCACGCCCGTAATCCCAGCACTTTGGGAGGCTGAGGCAGGTGGACACTTGAGCCCCGGAGTTCAAGACCAGCCTGGGCAACTTGGTGAAATCCTGTCTCTTCAAAAATTACAAAAAGTAGCCGGATTTGGTGGCCTGTGCCTACAGTCCCAGCTACTCGGGATACTATGGTGGGAGGATCGCATTACCCCAGGAAGCAGAGGTTGCAGTGAGCTGAGATTGTGCCACTGTACTCCGGCCTGGTCAACAGTGTGAGACCCTGTCTCAAAAAAAGTAAAATAAAATGAAAAGTAAGAATACAACAGTAAAAACAATACAAATAAAAACACAGAATTAGTAACTATTTTCATAGCATTTACATTATTTAGATATAATAAGTAATCTAGAGATGATTGAAAGTATACTGGAGGGTATGTGTAGGTTAAATGCAGATACTAAGCCATTTTATATAAGGGCCTTGATCATCGCAGATTTTGTTATCCACAGGGTCCTGAAACCAGTCCCCCCATGGTGAGGGACTCCTGAGATAATACCAGCTTCACAGAGTTCTGAGGACTAAGCCAGAGAACAAATGTAAAGTGTTTGTGACAGTGCCTGGCAGGTCCTAACCCTTAGGAAATGTTAGCTGTAGTCCCAAAAGCTTTCAAACAGCTCGTGTAGACTGTAGTCTTATATATCTTCTAGCTTGGGGCCAAAAAAGGAAGTTTGGGAGCTCAGAAACTGGCAAATACATGCTTTAATGAAATTGAAAAACAAGCTCAAGCTGCAGATAAAAGGAAGGAGCAGGAAGACCTGGCCAAGGCGGCACCTAAAGAAGAATCAGTGTAAGTTTAATTTCATTATATTAATATGTTTGCAGGGAATAAAACTATTAACTCCAAGATTTGCTTTCCAAATGCCATGTATTTTTGTGTGTCGGGGGAGGGGAGGGTACTGCAAAATTTAGTTTTAAGAAAACTGATACTGCATTGGCATCTGGATTGGAAAGGAAAGAGACGATGGGGCAGCAACACTTTTCTGTTGACGCTGTAAGGGCAGGACTGGGGTGGTGTCAGTGAGAAGGGAAAGACAGAGAGGCATTGAGGTGTTTACATATGAAACAGGCTTCACATTATTAGCGTTAGGGAAATGCAAATCAAAGCCACAATAAGATACTACCATGTACCCTCTAGGGAAGCTATAATAAAAAAATCAGACAGTAACAAGTGTTGGCTAGGATGTGGAGAAATTTGAACCCTTGTACATTGTTGATGGCAGTATGAAATGATGCCACTATTGTGAAAAACAGTTTGGCAGTCCTTCAAAAAGTTAAATGTAAAGTGTCCATGTGACCCAGCAAATCTACTCCTAAGTATATACTCAAGAGAAATTAAACTTACATCTGTGTAACCGCACAAAAACTCGTGCATGAATGTTCATAATGGCATTAATCCTAATAGCCAAAAAGTAGAAATAACCTAAATGTCTACCAACTGATAAATGAGAAACAAAATGTGGTATGTCCATACAGTGGACTATTAGCCACAAAAAGGAATATAATCCTGATATGTGCCACAACATGGATAAACCTTGAAAAGTTTATGCTAAGAAAGAAGCCAGTCATAAAAGATCAAATGACATGATTCTGTCTCTATGCAATGTCTGGATTAGGCAAATCCATAGAGACAGAAAGCAACTTACTGGTTACCAGGGCCCGGGAGGAGGAGAGAATGGAGAGTGGCTGCTAAAGGGTGCAGGCCTGCTTTTTGGACTGCTGAAAATGTTCTGGAGTTAGTGGTGATGGTGGTAGAACTTTGTGAGTGTGCTAAAACCACTGAATCATGTCCTTTAATAGGGTGAGTTTTACAGTATGTGAATTATATCTCCATAATGAAAAAAGTATTTATAATCTGAAGCCCTGTTGGACTCTGTGACTAAATTCTAAATACATGATGGAACACTATGGCTCTGGTGGTGTCTCCAGAGGTTCTGAGCCTGGATCTTGGAGAGGGAGGAGGAAGAGTTTCAGAGAATGAAGAAGGTGGAATGATCATGTGTGTCGGGGGCCTGCCTGAAGTGGAGGAGTTGGAACAATAATGTGGAGCACCTTAAAGTCAGGCTGTGGTTGTCCACTTACCTGAGAGTCAGAAACAGCTCCTTCAGCAGTGCTGTGATGAAGGGGCATCTCGAGAAAGTGAGTTTGGTAGTGATATCCAGGCCAGGAACAGGGGAGGAAACTGAAAACCAGTGAAGAGACTGGTTTTCTGTAGACATTTGTAAGGCTCTTGAGAGGTTTTCATTTGTGTTGAAATCGGAAGAGAAAGATGGCCGTCCAGAAACTGACTGTGTACCAAAGATCAGGAGAGAAGAAGGGCGGGGGGTGCGTGCCACACAGAAAGGAAAAGTAACCTGGATCCCTATTTTTTATGCATGTGTTTTTTAATGGTATTTTCTCTTGCTTTCATGTGTATTTTATCTGTTTTAGCTTGAGTTACTATGGACTGTGTGATGAAGAAAACAATACCTATTTTATGAGGTGGTTTTAAGGATTAGTTTAGTAGCTTAAATGCTCATTGAAGTGTATCAAACAGTACCTGGCACACAGTAGGTGCTCAGTAAATGCAACTACTTTTCATACCATCTTACTGTTCATACTGACTGACAGTTTGCTAAGGTGGCGTTTATAAGGTAGACCCAAATAATTTGAAGTTGATAGTTATTTCTCCTTGTCATGTAACTCACAGAACTTAGGGGGCAGCACTGAACTGTATTTAGGTTGAATATGGTCTGAAATGCTTTGTGTAAAAATTTACATTGACTTGTCACAGAGTTTAATTTCTCTTACTAAGCTAAGTTTTTGATCCTGGCAAAGGGAAAGGTTAGATTTAAGTGTTTCCATGGCTTCTCTTGGTATTTGGGAGTAGGTTCTGTCCAGATTACTCATGTTTGAGGTTTTCCCAGAGCGTGTATAAAATCGGGCCCTGATCAGCTCCCTTCCTGCAGGTAAACTGGGTGGAGAAGCTGCAGGTAAGCTGGGTGGAGTGAGGTCTGGTTGTTACTTCTAATATTAACATGCTAATCTTCCTGAAAACAGGAAGCAACAATCAGCCTTCACTTGTATCTTTCATTAGGAGTGTTTAATACATCACAAAAACAAAGATGCAGATCGGAAGATTTATGAATTTAATTTGGGAAGCCAATTTGGCAACTTTCATGGCCTTGTTCAGAACAACCACATAACTATGCCTTAATGACCACCACTGCCACTCAAACCCGTAGAAAGTACAGGTGTTTTATCATTAATACATGAGTGTTATTTTGCAAGTTAGTTTTTTTAATGGCTGTAAATAAAGTTATTTCAGCTCAGTAAACTGTCACAGCAGTGTTGTTTCTTGTACTGTCAGAGTGTGAAACTAAACGGCCCATGCGGTGTCCTGGTCTCCTTCTAGCAGTTTCCCAGCCCGTCCTCAGAGGCTCTCTGTGTGCCCACTTGGTAGGAAGGAAGGAAGAGGCAGAGCTGCCTTGAGCTGCTTCGCTTGTTTGATCTGTGTCCTGTAGTCTTCCCTTGAGCCAGTACCCGTAAGCGCTCCTGAAGTTCTGAGAAACGCGTGTTCTGACTTAACTCTGCTGGTTCTTCCAGAGAGATGTTCTCGTAAGCTTGGATATCAAAGTGCATGCTTTTAGTGAGTGACCCAGTCCCACGTCAGATTACCTAGGAAGGAAAACTTTTCCATCTCTTATCTTTCTAGTAGAACCTTTTCATCCCCATGCATCTTCTCCAGAGGAATCTGTTGCTATAATTATATGTATTCATGATTTTAAACAGAGCTATTGTCTTCCTCCAAAAGAAAAAGTAGTATTTATTTGTTAAGGAGTAAAATAGCCATAACCTGTTCTGTAGGAAGAGTAAAGAAAACAAACTGCCACGTGAAAACCAAAGAAATCTTGCTTGACTCATTAAAGAAAAGAAACAGCAAAAGCAAGATTACTTTTTCCTAGTAAGAAATTCTGTGCCGGGCATGGTGGCTCACGCCTGTAATCCTAGGACTCTTTGAGGCAGAGGCGGGCGGATTGCCTGAGGTCAGGAGTTTGAGATCAGCCTGGCCAGCATGGTGAAACCTCGTCTCTACTAAAAATATAAAAATTAGCTGGGTATGGTGGCAGGCACCTGTAATCCCAGCTACTCAGGAGGCTGAGGCAGGAGAATCACTTGAACCTGGTGGGTGGAGGTTGCACCACTGTACTCCAGCCTGGGCGACAGAGCAAGACTGTATCTCAAAAAACAAAGAAATTCTGTTGTCCTTCCCTGTTACTACACAGAAATTTATTTATATTACTAGGAATTTATACAGTGCCTCTTTTGCCAGGAATTCGTGACGTTTTACATGTTTTTGTAAAGTGGATGATAACTTAGAAATCCTTGTAAGGTAGATAGATAATTTTTCAGGGCCCTGAAATATTGCTGTCTCACTAAAATATGATGCAAACTGCTGTTCTTGCTATATAGGCATAGTTTTTTTTTTATGAAAAATTAAGTCATTATTGCATTTTTAGAAATCTGAGAGCGAGGGCAATGTTTTGTACACCTTTTTACCCCTTTGGTATCCTGCTTGTGGCAGATATTTGATTTTAAATAGAAGCGTGGTATATGACTGACTAGTAGTGCTAAAGAGTCTATTAGCTGATGAGTGACTATGCCATTTTAAACACTCTCAGAAGCCTGATTGCATGGAGATACCCTACAAGAAATTATTTTGTAAATGGAAGGATCCTTTTACAATTAAGTAACAGCCCCTTCTTTGGTCTATTTGTAAAGTCAAATTTATACATTTCTTTATCTTAAGATAGACTAGTGAGGCTAACCTCATGCTTTGTTATGTAATGTGGAAGTGTAATAAAATATTAATCCAAGTAAGAAATTCTGCTTTTCACTATCCCAAATAGAAGTGATTTGGGTATACATTATGTTATTATACAATAATAGGTAATGTGAACTAAACTTGAACAGTGGCATAGGTTGAGCAGCAATGAGAAAGGGGCTGTAAGCTCATTCAAATTTTCTTTTTTTCTTTCTTTTTTTTTTTTTTTTTAGACGGAGTCTCGCTCTGTCGCCCGGACTGGAGTGCAGTGGCCGGATCTCAGCTCACTGCAAGCTCCGCCTCCCGGGTTTACGCCATTCTCCTGCCTCAGCCTCCGGAGTAGCTGGGACTACAGGCGCCCGCCACCTCGCCTGGCTAGTTTTTGTATTTTTAGTAGAGGCGGGGTTTCACCGTGTTAGCCAGGATGGTCTCGATCTCCTGACCTCGTGATCCGCCCGTCTCGGCCTCCCGAAGTGCTGGGATTACAGGCTTGAGCCACCGCGCCCAGCCAGCTCATTCAAATTTTCTTAAACGTCTATTCAAAAAAGGCAGGTAGAAAAAACGCCAACTTGCCTTCTTAATTGTTAATTATGGAAAGAATCATGGAGCTAAAAGTATAAATTACATGTTTAATTTTGCTTGCTATTTTAATGTAAGAACAAAGGATTAAAGCTAAATTAAGGAGTATTTGGTTTTTCTGGCAGTGTTTCATCATTACGATTAGCCTATAAGGATCTTGAAATTCAAATGAAGAAAGATGAAAAGTTGAACATTAGTGGCAAAAAAAATGTTGACTCAGACAGACTCGGCATGGGATTTGGAAATTGCAGAAGGTATGTGAGACTGCTTTCTTGAAGTTAGAATTTAAAACAGTGTGCCAATCATTGGTGGATTTTTCTTGGACTGTGTTAGTTTCAACTTTAGAGGATTTTTTTGTTATTCATTAACTTCTCTAATTATTTTTGCTTTGCTCTGGTATTCACTATAACATGAAAAATTTCAAATTTGGCTCTTTGAAAGAAGAAAAAAGGTCTGGCTCTTCATGAAGCACCTACCGGAGAGGAAGCCATGGACATAACCAATGTATTTCTTTTCTTTTTTTCTTTTTTTCTTTTTTTTTTGAGACAGAGTCTCGCTCTGTCGCCCACGCTGGAGTGCAGTGGCACAATCTCGGCTCACTGCAAGCTCCACCTCCCGGGCTCATGCCATTCTCCTGCCTCAGCCTCCCGAGAAGCTGGGACTACAGGCACCCGCCACCATGCCCAGCTAATATTTTGTATTTTTAGTAGAGATGGGGTTTCACCGTGTTAGCCAGGATGGTCTCAATCTCCTGACCTCGTGATCCGCCCACCTCGGCCTCCCAAAGTGCTGGGATTATAGGCGTGAGCCACCGCGCCCGGCCCATAACCAATATTTGTGACTGTATTTTGTGTAGACACAGTCCTCACAAAATTTTAACATTTTTGAAAGCTTGCACCAGAAAAAAAAATTTGTTTTATTGCTTGTGTTTTTAAACCCTTCTAATAAATTTGTCTTTGTTCAAAATATAAAGCTTTGTTTATTTTGGTGAAACAGAAGTTTGTGAACTTACTAATATATATATTTTTCTGTTTTCTCAAGTGGTATTTCACATTCAGTGACTTCAGATATGCAGACCATAGAACAGGAATCACCCATCATGGCAAAACCAAGAAAAAAGTATAACGATGACAGTGACGATTCATATTTTACTTCCAGCTCAAGGTACTCTATGACCAATCATTGTTAAAGTGTCATTTTGATAAGTAGTGATTAGTATGGATTGATTAGTTTATTTGCATTAGGAGAAATTACAAATCAGTTTACTTCACTGTTTTTAAAAGCTTTGACTGAAGCCAAAGGTATTCTTTGGAATAAAAATTAGAGAAACATTTGTGAAAGGACAATGTTTGCTAATATTAAAATGTTTGATAATAAAATCAGCAACTGTGAGTTACAATTAAAGGTAGGAGAGATGTGTTTATTTAAATTATGAAATTGGAGAAAACTGCAAAATCCTGAAGATGTGTGTTGTTTAGTTTTAGTCCAGCAGTTGGAACATTTCACAGCTCTTTCTCAGGGCTTCAGCAGATTTCTGTGCTTCAGAATGCCAGCTTCAGAAAACTCCAGTTGGTACAATCGTACATTAAATAAACTCTATGGGTGTGTGTATTTATTAATAAGGAACATGACTGCACCTTGAGGGGATCCCATAGTAAAGCCCAGGTTTCTCTCCTTCAGCACTCACTATCTGGTTGAGACAAAATGCATAACTCTAGTGTGAAGCCGACTGTGGAGATCAGTGCACGGTCAAGTGGCCTGCCAGAGCAAAGAAAACAAGTTTAAACTTGAGTCAGTTCACTTTGTAAGGACCTGCCCAGCCCAGGGAGAGGTCTGCTAAAAAAGTACCAAATGAACCTGTGATTTCACTGGAGAGGGCACAGCTCAGGAACAGAGGGTTCCTATTCCTGAGAATATGGGCCCAGGGGCCAGGTGGCATGGTTTTGAATCCTGGCTTTCACTTATGTGTGACCTGGGCCAAGTTATTTAACTTCTTGGTGCTGTAGCTTCCTCATCTGTAAATTAGGGACTCTAGTAGTACCTACCTGATAGGGTTGTGTAAGGATCAAATGAGATACTGCGAATACTATAGCACATTTAGAATGGTGCTTGGCTGTTACTATGTTTAGCTGCTATATGATAATGTAGAAACTCAGTTTAAGAGACGTGTGATTCAGTCTAAATGTTTTTTGTTTGTTTGTTTATGAGATAGAGTCTCACTCTGTCGCCCAGGCTGGAGTGCAGTAGCATGATCTTGGCTCACTGCAACCTCCACCTCCCAGGTTCAAGCGATTCTCCTGCCTCAGCCTCCTGAGTAGCTGGGACTACAGGTGTGTGCTACCATACCCGGCTAATTTTTTGTAGTTTTAGTAGAGATGGGGTTTTGCCATGTTGGCCAGACTGGTCTCAAACCTGTGACTTCAAGTAATCTGCTGGCCTCAGCCTCCCAAAGTGCTGGGATTACAGGCATGAGCCTCCATGCCCAGCCTAAATGTTTAATTACTATTGTTAAGTAGTTAAACTAACCACATTGAGGACCACCTTTGGGTTAGCAGTTCATGAAAACTGAAGGTATGCCTGTCAGTAATGGGTGGTGCTTACCGGAAGGCTCCATCGCTTACATCTCGGAGGGCATTAGAGTTGTCTGGCAATTTATAGGTTTGAAGCGTTTTCATATGTATAAAAGATATATATGTGTGTGTGTATATACACTTCATATATAGAACAGATATAAATATATTACCTAGAATCGAATTGTGAAATTGTATATTTTCCTATCAGTGTTTATAGACAAGGAATTGTATAAAGAATACTATCCTTAAAAAATGTCTCGTAAGGATAGCTCCAAATTATTTCAAGTCTAGGGATTTTACCAAAAAAAAAAAAAAAAAAAAGGTAGTAGTTTAGTGATGTTCCATGGTGATCTTTTCAGAGACTTGGGTGGTTTTATATTTGCCTATCCTTTGCAGCTTGTATAATGCATCAAGTTTCACTTCACTCAGAAGTGATACCCAAATCATGCCTTTTAAAGGTATGTAAATAGATTTTACACAGAATAAAATTGAGTGCGCAATTTGATTTGGAAACTGCATGCATGCCAGATCATTTCAGATATGAATATTAAATGATGGACTAAGTCTGGGTCAGAGGACACACTTGGTAATACAGGTCTGTATTTGCCTGTGTGGCTTCTCACAACATCTTTGATTATTTCACTGCTTGTTGGCAACTTCTACAGATGATAGTAAAGAAAGTTTAGGCTAGGTGCGGTGGCTCACACCTATAATACCAGCACTTTGGGAGGCCAAGGCAGGAGGATCACTCGAGCCCAGGAGTTCAAGACCAGACTGGGAAATATAGTGAGACCTCTTCTTTACAAAAAGTTTCAAAAATACTAGCCAAGCATGGCGGCACATGCCTGTAGTCATAGCTACTTGGGAGGCTGAGGTGGGAGGATCACTTGAACCTGGGAGGTAGAGGTTGCCATGAGATTAGATTGCACCACTGCACTCCAGCCAGGGCAACAGAGCAAGACTCTGTCACAAAAAAAGAGACAATTTAAGTTAAATCAGTACTCTTGCTTGGTAGCCGAGTTGCTAAGAGAACTCTAAGTGAGGTTGTCTAATGAGAACTTCAGAGACCCTCACTGGCTCCAGGTCACCGACAGGCCCCTGTGGGGCCTTTCTGCTTTGTAAGGGCTTCAGGGATCTTCCAGACTTCCCCTCCTTCCAAGGCTTAATCAAAAGGGTTAGCCCCAGAAGCCACTGTTGCTATGAAACTGTTACAGTTTGAAACCTGGGAGCAGATGGCATATTTATATAGCCCATGCCTCCTGGACGCTTGCCAGAGAGACCTTGGGGTATTGTTTATCACGCCCTGCAGATTGTCTAATAGGAACATAAATGCCTTCTCTAGTCCTCCTTGGTAGGGTGACCACCATTAGTAGAATGAGGGTACCATTAGGTACTTTGGCAACTGAGGTAAAGTAAACGTGGACTCTAAAAGCAAATATATTAGTTCGATGAAGAGCTCTTACTGCTTTCAAATTATTCATTAGCCCATTAGAACTTGAATATTATGAATTATGAAAGAGTTCTGTTTCTGTTAAAAATAAGATAAAACCTGTCCTTGTTTTTTATTATTATTATTATTATTATTGAGTTCCATTATTTCCAGGATACAAACAGTATAATTATATATTGAGTACAAGATAATGAAACTAGAACAATTTGCTCAGCCTTATAAAGCCAGCATGGCCTTCATTAGAATAGACAACTGTCTATGGCTCTAAATCAGAAAGAATGTGATATTAGGATGCACTTATCAAGGGATTTTAAGGAATGTTTTCAAGGTTGGGTAAAGACAGTGGGAGGGAGGGCAAAAATAAAAGTAAAAAAGCATTGAGAGCTACACAGTCAAAGCATTAGAAAGCCAATAAAGATTTGGCGATGAGGAAGGAAAGTCTCTTTGTTTCTGAGCAGGGACTAGTGGCCGTTAGTGGTCCCACTCACCCTTTCCTTCCAAGGGTCAGCTGGAGGCCTGGCTGGTGGTCTGTCCGTCCCCTTAGTGAGTTGCCGGTCCTCCTACTGAGTTGCTGCTGCTTAGCATGAGCACAGAGAGTCTCTCGTGGGTGACTGGAAGACAGAGAAGGTGCCACCTAGCCCACGCACCGACTGCTGCCTCACAGGCTTATGCTGGTCAGGGGGACCCAAGCCGATGGCTGTCTCTCTCCTTTGACTTCTGAATAGTTCAGTCACTTAAAAGTAATCAGGGCTGGGAGCGGTGGCTCAAGCCTGTAATCCCAGCACTTTGGGAGGCCGAGACGGGCGGATCACGAGGTCAGGAGATCGAGACCATCCTGGCTAACCTGGTGAAACCCCGTCTCTACTAAAAAATACAAAAAATTAGCCGGGCGTGGTGGCGGGTGCCTATAGTCCCACCTACTCGGGGGGCTGAGGCAGGAGAATGGCGTAAACCTGGGAGGCGGAGCTTGCAGTGAGCCGAGATCCGGCCACTGCACTCCAGCCTGGGTGACAGAGCGAGACTCCGTCTCAAAAAAAAAAAAAAAGTAATCGGATTCCCCTACATTTCAGGATAAGCACATTGGCTTATAAGAATGAAGAATGTTATTTACTTAGAGTGTTGCTCAATCTACAAAATTCAGTATCACAGAGTCATGAAGAACCTGGAAGTTCACCCTCACCCTGCACCAGTCCAGTGCTGACCCCCCTCTTCCCACTCCAGGGCCATCCAGCCTCTACTGTACCCTTCCTTCTCCTCAAGGCAGCCATTTGGTCCCAGGGCAGCTCCGTGAGAAACTCTCCCTTTCATTAACACATCTTCTGAGGCTTCTGTGCTCAAGTCAGCCTCCGTTCCATAAGCCAGTTCACAAGCTTCATGAGGGCAGGAGCTGAATGTGTCTTCTTTTCCTGTGTCTTCCCCTAGCAGAGTGCCTGACTCCTCATAGGTGCTTATTAAGTCGTTTTAAAATTCCTCATTGAATTGGTCTTAGTTTTTTTATGGTCCCTTAAAATAAGTCCCTCAAACATGGGAATATCACCTTCCAGGCCAGCACACATCCCACATCTTTTGAACCTTCCTCTGATGTAACTTCCGGTTCCTTCAGTGTCCTGATCTCTCTTCTCTGAAGGGGAATGGGTCATCTCTCTTCCTCCAGGCAGAGCCTGGGTGCAGTACAGATCCACCCATCCACCATGGGGAAAAAGCCTGGTCGGTTTCTAGCTGAAATCCACATACACTTTGAACACCGCGTTTTCCTTCCTAAAGAGAAGGTGCTAGTGTCATGAGATTTGTTCTTAATGACCTTCTTGCCAGAGAAGGCAGAAGCCACATTTAGAAATTCTACTTTCTGTCTATTAAGGATGTAATATCATACCATCTGCTCCAAACAGCAGGTTTATCAAACTCTGTCCCTTTTTTTGTTTTGTTTTGTTTTCTGCCAAGAAAGAGTAAATTGGTTCTTAGCATTGCCCCACCCAGATCTTGGTTCACTGAGGTCCCTGGCCTCTTTGCTCTTAGGGGTTCTTGCTTTCCTCTTACATTGGCCTTTGGTTACTGGCCCCTCTGACCTATGATCTCCATCTTTTGTGTAACTCCTTATAGCACGGAGCTTGGTGCTCACCTTGTTTCCAGTGTGCTTCCTGTCCTTACTCTCTGGAGAAAGCCTGGATGATGTCTGTTAAGGCCTTTGTTCTCTTCTGTCACCCTTCCTTTCCTAAGACCTCCCTGGGATCTGCCTCTCTCCTCTGAACTTCTTGGACTGCCTTCATGAGGTGTGTATATCTGGCCAGACTGCTTTTCCATCCTAAGCTGTTGTGAATTCTGGCATAGCAGAGTCACTTTTTGTTTCGAGACAGTATCTCACTTTATCACCCGGTCTGGAGTGCAGTGGCATGATTACGGCTCATCTCAGCCTCAGCCTCCCACGCTCAGGTGATCCTGTCACCCAGGCTGGAGTGCAGTGGCATCATCACAACTCACTGCAGTCCCGGCCTCCAAGTAGCTGGGACTATAGGTGTGCCACCATGCCCCATTAATGTTTTTCTTTTAATCCCCAGAGATGGTCAGGAAACAGTTATTTTATTTGTTTATTTATTTATTTTGCATTTTTTGTCGAGATGGGGCTTTGCCATGTTGCCCAGGCTGGTCTGGAACTCCCAGGCTCAAGCAGTCCACCTGCCTTGGCCTTCCAAAGTGCTGGGATTACAGGTGTGAGAAACCGTGCCTGGCTGGTTGATGGTCACTTTTTCTCAAGGCTTTGGCACATCCACCTTGCCTGTCAATCGCTCCTGTTCCGGGCAGACCTTGCTGTTCTTGGTCAAAGATTTTTCTCTAATCACACAGGACAAAAGGCCGCCACTGAGTGCTGCTCTCTGAGCAATGCCCTGCTCGGTGATAATTGGTTAAAGTGTAAACTGATCCGAAGACCAGGCTCTCCTGAGATGCTTGCAAATCAGATCAAGTTTACTGCAGGCTCCAGACTGAAAGAGTATCCGCAGAATGATCCAGTGATCAATGATCTGTAGCTTTGTATCCAACTCCAGGAGGGGGTTAATTAGCGTCATTTACATCATTTTCATTGAATGTACTTAACATGGAAGGGATTGCCAACAAGAAGCTCCCTGTATGGAGTCAGTTCTCTAGGCCCAGCGGTGTTATTTGTGACTGCCTAACCAGGCAGAGTAAGACCTAAAGAGAGTGAAATGTGTAACCTGTGGTGGATAACATTTAAAGATGCCCTGTGTTGTCTGGATAGGCCGGGTAATACTAAGGTAACAAACATCCCCCAGATCTCAAGGGCTGAACACAATGGCAGTTGATTTCTTTTTCACATAAACTCAGCTGAGGGTGCAGATGGTTCTCTAGAGTACCTGTCCTCCATGTGTCACTTTGATTGTCCAGGTTTTACCTACCTGAGACTGTAGCACCTGGAACACAGTCTCTTCCGTGTAGCTTGGGAAGAGAGGACTGGGCAAGGTTGAACACAGGTACTTGAAAGGCCTTGGAAATGACACACCTCGTGTCTGCTCCTGTCTCATTGGCTAGACCTAGTAACGTGACTGCCATTAACTTCAAGGAGGCATCCCCCACATCCGTGGAAGTGAGAGACCCCAGAACGAGTGTCAGCAAGGACCTCCAAAGTCACTGTTGTACTCTTGCTCATACAGGTACTTCGACGAGGCAGTGGAGTTAAGGAGCAGTTCTTTCTCTAGCTGGGATGACAGTTCAGATTCCTACTGGAAAAAAGAGACCAGCAAAGATACTGAAACCATTCTGAAAACCACAGGCTATTCAGACAGGTATGAATGCAAAACTGTGGGGTTGTAGTAGTGAATCCATGCATTTCTGGGAAAAAATTGCTGATAACATGATGACATGAAAACCTTTGTAAGGGGCTGGGCATGGTGGCTCATTCCCATAATCCCAGCACTTCAAGAGGCCAAGGTCGAAGGATTACTTGAGCCCAGGAGTACAAGGCTGCAGTGAGCTGTAATCATGCCACTGTACTCCAGCCTGATGAACAGAATAAGACCTTGTCCCCCTCAAAAAAGAAAACTTTTTGAAACCTTTTGTAGGACTAGTGAATAATTTTGTTCTACTATTTCAGGAATATTGTTTTGATTTTTTTTTTTTTTTGAGACGGAGTCTCACTCTGTTGCCCAGGCTGGAGTGCAGTGGTGCAATCTCAGCTTACTGCAGCCTCTGTCTCCCAGGTTCAAGCAATTCTCCTGCCTCAGCCTCTCGAGTAGCTGGGACTACAGGTGCGCACCATCATGCCGGGGTAATTTTTGTGTTTTCAGTAGAGACAGGGTCTCACCATGTTGGACAGGCTGGTCTCAAACTCCTGACCTCAAATGGATCCACCTGCCTCGGCCTCCCAAAGTGCCGGGATTACAGGTGTGAGCCACCATGCCTGGCCTGTTTTGATTTTAAATTACTGATTTTAAATAGGAGGTGCACATCAGAATCTTCTGTGGACCTTGAAATAAATGTGTGTGTGGAGGCCTCTTCCCTGAAGATTCTGATCCATGGGTCAGGGGTGGCCTAGGCCAGGAAGGTTTCACCTTTTTCCCCAATTTTTTGTTTTTTAGATTGAGTCTCACTCTGTTGCCCAGGCTGGAGTGCAGTGGCACAATCTCGGCTCATGCAAGCTCTGCCTCCTGGGTTCACACCATTCTCCTGCCTCAGCCTCCCAAGTAGCTGGGACTACAGGTGCTGGCCACCATGCCTGGCTAATTTTTTTGTATTTTTAGGAGAGATGGGGTTTCGCTGTGTTAGCCAGGATGGTCTCAGTCTCCTGACCTCATGATCCGCCTGTCTCAGCCTCCCAAAGTGCTGGGATTACAGGCATGAGCCACCTCACCTGGCCTTTTATCCCACAATTTTAAGATATTATTTACATATAGTAAAATTCATCTTTTTAAACTTACAGTTCTGACAAGCACATACATTCATGTAATTACCACCAAAACCAAGGAACAGAACAGTTCCCATCACCCCCAGATTTGCCCCATGCCCTTTGTAGTCCCCCCTCCCCTGCCCCTGGCCCCTGGTTACCCCTGGTCTGTTTTCTGGCCTTAAAATTTTGCCTTTCCCAGATGTCATATAAGTGGAGTCATGTAGCAATTGGCCTTCCTACTCTGGTTTAACTTTTCTTAGTACACTTGGTCAAGACTCATTCACTCTTGTGTTCATTCCTAATTGCCAAGTTTATCCATTCACCTACTGAAGGACTGTCTCCAGTTTTTGGTGATTATGAATGAATTTATTTTCCAACCAGAGAACTTCTGAGAGTGCAAAGGGGCACTACTAATATGTTGGGACAACAGGTGTGACTTGAAATTGTCCCAGGTAACTGGGACATTTTATATCTTATACAATGTAGAGAGAGCAGTGTCCTATGGACATTCCAAACAATGTATTCAGTGTTTACCAGTTGATCTGAAATGTGAAATAACAGACCCCATTTTAAACAGAAATTCCTTCAAATGTATTGTTTGGATATTTATTCTTTTTTTTTTTTAATTAGAATTTTCAGGCTTTTAAAAATGGCCTAAAATCCTTTTACAAAATTTACTGCTATTGGCATTTTAAAAAATAAAATGAGTATGAAACACATTTGCTTCACCTCAAATTAGTTAACCTAATTTGGCTGTTTTTAATTGCAGACCTACTGCTCGCCGCAAGCCAGATTATGAGCCAGTTGAAAATACAGATGAGGCCCAGAAGAAGTTTGGCAATGTCAAGGCCATTTCATCAGATATGTACTTTGGAAGACAAGCCCAGGCTGATGTAAGGGTCCAGAGAGTTTATTTGGGTGCTGCATAATGCAGGAAAGAAGTATGGGTGTGGGCATTGGGGGAGATCCTGAGTGAGCTAGGTTCAGGCTGCCAGATGCCCTCCAGCCTGAAAGTGCTGGAGTCGGGACTTGAACCCAGGTCTGTGTAACTGATTGTGTGCTTGCTGCCTCAGCAAGAGGAGTGTTTACAAGACAAGGACTTAACCTCACAGTTCTCTTATTCCTCTCTCGGTGTTTTGAATAGCCATTATCCAGTATCTTTTGAATGTATTTCAAACAATTGTTGATGCAGCTGTAATTTATTTAATAACTTTTAAACATAGTGAAATGAAGCACATAAATATGTTTCCTTTTTTTTTTTTTTTTTTGAGACGGGGCCTCCCTGTCACCCAGGCTGGAGTGCAGTGGCACAATTTCAGCTTACTGCAACCTCCACCTCCCAGGTTCAAGGAATTCTCCTGCTTCAGCCTCCCAAGTAGCTGGGACTACAGGCATGCACCACTACACCTGGCTAATTTTTGTATTTTTAGTAGAGATGAGATTTCACCATATTGGCTAGGCTGGTTGGTCTTGAACTTCTGACCTCAGGTGATCTGCCTGCCTTGGCTTCCCAAAGTGCTGGAATTACAGGCGTGAACCACCATGCCTGGCCAGATATGTTTCTGGGGAGTGCATATATTTATGTTCAGGTTGTTGGCTTTTCTCAGAAATGTTAATGAACTCGGCCAGGCACTGTGGCTCACACCTTAATCCTAGCACTTTCGGAGGTTGAGGCAGGTGGATCACTGGAGGCCAGGAGTTCGAGACCAGCCTGGCCAACATGACAAAACTCCGTCTCTATAAAAAATACAAAAATTAGCTGGGTGTGGTGGTGCGCGCCTGTAGTCCAGCTCCTTGGGAGGCTGAGGCAGAGAATCGCTTCAACCCGGAAGCAGAGATTACAGTGAGCCAAGATCACATCACTGCATTCCAGCCTGGGTGACAGAGTGAGTCTCAAAAAAAAAAAAAAAAAAAAAATGTCAGTGAACTCATCAGAGTGAAGTCTTGCTAAGCTGTAAGACTCAAGTGGAAGTGGGGAGGTTTACGTCTTCCCTCTCATCCTGAATGGCTAGTGTGCCTCTGACAGTTTGGATCATGGTTCCCTAAAGTGTGCTGAATGTATTTTGCAGAAGTTCAGACTTCTGCAAGTATAACATTTCACCATCATTTTGAAAGTAGAATTGCCCCTCGCTGTTCCCACGGTCCATCAAATCTGTCTTGCTTCAAAGTCGACATTCAAGTTCAGTTTTAAAATAGTGTCGTGGGGCTTGGAAAAGAGCCTCTTAGAGTGGCCTTTGCTGACCGCTGGCTAGAAGCAGCAGCAGGAGAGAGATGCTGCTCTCCCTCCCTCCCTCTGACTGCCTCCGCACTGGCGGTCTTGGCTGAGGTGCTGTATGTTGATCGGTTGGCCTGTGACCTGCCTCCCATGCAGAACATGAGCTTGGTGCTGTCCCGCAGGACCCGGCCTTGGCAGTGGCATTCAGTAACTGTTGGAGAGAAAGAGCCTGGGGGGCAAACACTTTGAAATGACAGCTCCTCGGTGATTCTTCTTGTAAAACTGCCCACGATCTTTGGAGCATAACGTTTCCTTTTCCTTGTCTTCTCTAGTATGAGACCAGGGCCCGCCTAGAGAGGCTGTCGGCGAGTTCCTCCATAAGCTCGGCTGATCTGTTTGAGGAGCAGAGGAAGCAGGCAGCAGGTAGGGGATCACTGAACAAGAGCTGGTCTCTGTCATGTCTATGGTGTGAACACATTTCATCTAGATAGGACTGTTTCCTTTTCCAAGATATTTTAGCAACCATTATTTGCTGCTCTGATCTCTGCTGTAAGTCAGGTAGAGCAGAAGTTACTATTCCAGGCTTCACATGTGAGGAGACCAAGTCATGAAATTCAAGCATCATCCCCAGCATTGCCTGGCAATCATCTTTCTAAACACTGTCATAGAGGAATGTTTTCTAGCTGAGTGCAGATGCCTTAGAGGTGGACAGCCCTGGGCTCCCATGTGATCCTAGCCACCCTCTAGCTGTGAGCCCTTGAGTATGTCATGGCACCTTTAGCCTCAGTCTCCTTCTCCGTAACGTGGGTGGATAAAACTACCTCACAAGGTTGTCATGAGGCTTAAATGAGAAATATGAAGTGCCACCAAGTGTCTGGCACGCAGCAGGCCCCAGGGGTGGGCAGAGGCAGATAGAAGCATGTGGCTCTACCAGCATCTGTCTTCCAGGGAAGACGGAACACAACTTTGGGAGTGAGCAAGCAGAGGGGAATTGCCTGTCTCCCGTATCCCTCTTCAGGGTTCAGACCCCAGTGAAGAGGTGTCTGGTCCTCCCAGGGCTGGGATGACCTAGGATGGGGCAGCCTGCGAGCCCAGTGGTGGGCTTCAGAGCGCCGGCCCCTCTGCTTTGACTTCCATATCCCCCTGACTGAGGGATGCCTTGCAAGAGTACCCTACAAAGACCTCTGCCAAGCCACAGTGGGGAGGAGGGGGCCCTGTGGTTAACATGAAAGGGGCAGCGTCCTCTGAGGTCATTTCAGGAACCCATTAATCAGCAGGAGAGCCAAGGGGAGGGAGGACTCTCAGGAGCCAGGCATTCCAGGCCTGGCACCCTCAGCACCCCTCATTTCTAGGCCTAGAGGAACTGAGTGTGGCTCTAGGTGACCAACCTGGGCAAACACTTGGCCTTACAGCCATAGAGAACAGCTGTTTTCAGAGTCCAAAGAGAAACAGCTCGACAGAGAAGGTCTGAGTGTCAGGGACATTCTGGGTTGCGGTTTGGGAATGTTATAGAGACACACTGTGGCCCTCGGGGTGCAGTGGGCACTGCTAAGTTGCTGTGCTGTGGCGGAGGCAGCACACCTAGCCAGGTGGCACCAAGTGAGCCAAGGGTTGTGCTGGCAGAGAACCAGGCAGCCCAAGGAGCCAGAGGCTAGGGCCGGAGTGGACAAGCCCCAGCACATTCACTGCCAGTGAGGGTGTGGCGGTGCCTGGGGGTGGGCAGCCAGGGCCACGGCTCCCATGAGCCACTCTGGGCAACAGCACACCCTGTGCCTCACCCCAGCCTCGAGCAGAGGGGGCTCGTTTCCCTCAGGCAGTTGCTTGCTGACTGGGCATTTCCTGGCAGTGAGTCTTGGTGGGGGCAGGTGAGGCTCACTGGCTTGTTCCATCTCCAAACTTTCAGTGTCCCGGCCTTTTGTCAGGGCAACTTCATTTTGTGACCATCGCTGGCAGAGAGGCACTCCAGCCACCTTTGGAGGCCTCCAGCAACCCCAGCCTTGCTGCCCCCACGGGTCAGTGCTGGGTCGCCTTGTAGGGGCCCTGGCACAACTGGCAGGCCAGTCCAGAGACCTGCATTGTTCAGTCCCCCGACTCCCTGCAATGGATGCTTTTGTAATTTAAGTCAGTAGAAGTTTTTCTCTGAAGCATTGTTTGTTTAAAAAAAAAAAAAAAAAAAAAATTGGAGATCAAATGAGAGCAGCCTTTCCAGTTACTGAAACAAAATAGTGGCCAGCCTGTGTTTACCTTCCTGTTCCCTTTCAGAGAACAAAGATCCATTAAATTTTCGTGACCCTGTGTAGGTGCCAAACCAACCCTGATCCCTGGCACCTCGGGGTCATTGTAAGGTGCACCCTGGGGTGAGAGGCCACCCAGAAACCTTCACCCCCCTGCCCCCACTGGGGTCTCACTGTGTTGCCCAGGCTGGTCTCAAACTCTGGACCTTAAACAAACCTCCCTCCTCAGCCTCCCAAGAAGCTGGGATTACAGGCACCAGCAACGTTTATTAAATGTTTATTTTTTATTATTTAGAGCATATTTCAACAAAGAGCTTTATGTGTTCTACCTCCATAAAGCTTATTTTCTTATAAAATTTTTTTCTTTTATTTTGTCTTTAATACTTTGTTATTGAAGTAAAAGTTTATTTTAAGAAAACAAGTTCTTAAAACTTGTTCTGGGGCCGGGCACAGTAGCTCACGCCTGCATTCCCAGTACTTTGGGAGGCCGAGGCGGGCGGATCACAAGGTCAGGAGATCGAGACCACAGTGAAACCCCGTCTCTACTAAAAATACAAAAAATGAGCCGGACGTGGTGGCGGGTGCCTGTAGTCCCAGCTACTGGGGAGGCTGAGGCAGGAGAATGGCGTGAACCCGGGAGGCGGAGCTTTCAGTGAGCCAAGATCGCGCCACTGCACCCCAGCCTGGGCGACAGAGCGAGACTCCGTCTCAAAAAAAAAAAAACAAAAAAAAAAACTTGTTCTGGGCAAGGCACGGTGACTCACACCTACAATCCCAACACTTTGGGAGGCCGAGGTAGGTGGATCACCTGAGGTCAGGAGTTCAAGAGCAGCCTGGCTAACATGGTGAAATACCATCCCTTCTAAAAATAGAAAAATTAGGCCGGTCACAGTAGCTCACGCCTATAATCCCAGCACTTTGGGAGGCCGAGGCGGGTGGATCATGAGGTCAAGAGATCGAGACCAGCCTGACCAACATGGTGAAACCCCATCTCTACTAAAAATACAAAAATTAGCTGGGCGTGGTGGCACGTGCCTGTAGTCCCAGCTACTTGGGAGGCTGAGGCAGGAGAATCACTTGAACCTGGGAGGAGGGGGTTGCAGCGCGCCGAGATCGCGCCACTACACTCTAGCTTGGCGACAGAGCGAGACTCCATCTCAAAAAAAAAAAAAAAAGTAGCCAGGCATGGTGGTGGGCACCTGTAATCCCAGCCGCTCGGGAGTCTGAGGCACAAGAATTGCTTGAACCCTGGAGGGGGAAGTTGCAGTGGCCAAGATTGCACCACTGCACTCCAGCCTGGGCAATAGAATGAGATTCTGTTTCCAAAAAAAGAAAGAAAGAAAGAAAGAAAAAAAGAAAAGAAAAAAAGACACTAGTCTGCATGGTGCCTCACCTCTGTAATCCAGCACTTTGAGAGGCTGAGGAGGACACATCGCTTGAGCTCAGGAATTCCAGACCAGCCTGGGCAACATGGCAAAACCGTGTTTCTACAAAAAATCCAGAAATTAGCCAGGCATGGTGGTGCACGCCTGTAGTCCCAGCTACTCCAGAGGCTAAGGTGGGAGGATGACTTGAGGCCAGGAGGCAGAGGTTGCAGTGATCTGAGATCGTGCCACTGCACTCCAGCCTGGGAATAGAGCCAGGCCTTGTATCGAAAAAAAAAAAAAGAAAGAAGAAAGAAAGGAAGGAAGGAAGGGAAGGAAGGGAAGGAGCAATTCTGTATTCCTTATCTTAATTTCCAAATTTGAAATGCTTCTGGTGAGGTAAGCTACTTTCCGGGGGTGTTTCTAGCCCAGGAACCCTGCGGCCATTCTTACGGGCACTCTATTTCACTGTAGCTGAAGGATTGAGTGGGAAGTACATGTAAGCGCCCGCAGCCAACCTGACCTGGCACAGCAGCAGTCCCTGTGGCCACACCCATGGGACAGGGTCATTGGAACTGGGGGACTGCCATCAACTGGGCACTGCCTCAGACAGGTGTGAGGCACTCAGACACCAGATGACAGAGTGGAGGCAGCGTGTGAGAGCCAGGATACAGCAAAAGGCTTCAAACCCAGCTGCCCCCTCAGCATGTCTCTTTCCAGAAAGCCAATTCTGATTGTTTGAATGAGAGCACGTCTGCGTGGCAGTGCAGACACCTGCACCCTTCCTTGTGTGCATCGTGGGGTCAAGTGGCAGGCTGTTTGCAGGGTCCCTTGACCACTGTCTCCTTTTCTCCTTGCTCCGGCCCAGGGTCTGGGAGTGTGGCCTCAAAAGCACTGCCCTCAGTCTGCAGTAAGGCAGTCCGGTTTGGTTATTGCCACATGTGCTTGTCAGACAGTATAGCTGTGCAGTGGCATTGCCAACTGAGATTCAGTTAAACCAGAGTGGCATGTATTTAGCAAAGTGGCATCTGTTACGCCTATCTGAGAAGTAGCCATTGCAGCAATTTGTGTTGTTAAACTCATTGTTTGGCTGGGCACAGTGATACACACCTGTAATCCCAACACTTCGGGAGGCCAAAATAGGATTGCTTGAGCCCAGGAGTTCCAGACCAGCCTGGAAAACATAGTGGGACCCCCATTTCTATAAAAAATTTAAAAATAAAAAAATTAGCTAGGTGTGATGGTTCACGCCTGTAGTTCCAATTGCTCAGGAGGCTAAGGCAGGAGGGTCACTTGAGCCCAAAAGATTGAGGCTGCAGTGAGCCGTGATCACACCACTGTACTCCAACCTGGGCAACAGAGTGAGTCCCTGTCTCAAACAAACAAACAATGCCCAACTTGTTCTTATAATCTTGGAATTACTTTTTCTCTTCATTTGTCTCCATGAAGCAGAGAGATTAGAACATGGTATTCCTTTAAAAATTCTTATTTTGGGCCGGGCGCGGTGGCTCACGCCTGTAATCCCAGCACTTTGGGAGGCTGAGGCGGGCAGATCATGAGGTCAGGAGATCGAGACCATCCTGGCTAACACGGTGAAACCCCATCTCTACTAAAAATACAAAAAATTAGCTGGGACTACAGGCGCCCACCACCACGCCCAGCTAATTTTTTGTATTTTTAG
>NC_045452.1:24649856-24684660 GCF_002776525.5 Piliocolobus tephrosceles | reverse complement strand
TATTTTGGGCCGGGCGCGGTGGCTCACGCCTGTAATCCCAGCACTTTGGGAGGCTGAGGCGGGCAGATCATGAGGTCAGGAGATCGAGACCATCCTGGCTAACACGGTGAAACCCCATCTCTACTAAAAATACAAAAAATTAGCTGGGCGTGGTGGTGGGCGCCTGTAGTCCCAGCTACTCGGGAGGCTGAGGCAGGAGAATGGCATGAACCCAGGAGGCAGAGCTTGTAGTGAGCTGAGATTGCGCCACTACACTCCAGCCTGGGCGACAGAACGAGACTCTGTCTAAAAAAAAAAAAAAAATTCTTATTTTGAGGAGCCTGGGAGTTGTCCCGGAACCTTCCACCTCCCTCGTCACACCATAGACCCATATGATTGGAGTCTCTCCTGCGTGACCCCAGACCTGAAGCGTGGCCACAACACCCTGCTTGGTCCTCCTGCTCCGGTCTTGGCTGCTGCTCACCCCTCTCCTCACTCCTCCCATAGTGATGTTTCAAAACACAGTCATCCGTGCTGAAAATCCTGCCCTCGAGAGCTTGAAGCGCAGCTCCCCACCCAGTACTCACCTCCAGCTCCCCACCCAGTACTCACCTCCCGGACCATGGTTCCATTGGCCTCTCCAGCCTCATTTCTCACGATTTACTGCTGTGGCTCGCTCCAGCGGTGTTGAGCCTGTGGAGCCCCCAGCCCAGAATGCTTTTCGTCCCCACTCCCCCAGACAGTCCCCAACCCGTATTTACCCTGGGGGCCTGGTTAGTGCCCCCTGCGCCACTCTTGTGCCTTACACTGAGGGCAAGACCATGTGATGACCATCTCCCCAGTGGACCGTCAGTTCTCATTTCTGTGCCCTTGGCACCTGACAGAGCCTGGCAGAGGAAGCCCTCTGCAGGTGTTTGAGGATGAATGGGTGGAGGGAGGATGAATGGGTGGAGGGAGCTTGCTGAATCCGAGCGCCGGCCAGCATAGGCTGGAACACGCCTCCCACTACCTCCCGTGTCCCATGGCCAGTGCCAGGCTGCAGTGGCGATGTGTTCCGCCTCCAGCACAAGCCTTGAGAGCTGTGTGCGTGTCGCCATGTTTCTTTCCCTGTCGCAGTAGGCAAGGAAGCTGGAATTGAGAGGTGGCCCTGGCCGGGCGCAGTGGCTCAAGCCTGTAATCCCAGCACTTTGGGAGGCCGAGACGGGCAGATCATGAGGTCAGGAGATCGAGACCATCCTGGCTAACACGGTGAAACCCCGTCTCTACTAAAAAAAAAAAAAAACTAGCCGGGCGCGGTGGCAGGCGCCTGTAGTCCCAGCGACTCAGGAGGCTGAGGCAGGAGAATGTTGTGAACCCGGGAGGCGGAGCTTGCAGTGAGCTGAGATTGCGCCACTGCACTCCAGCCTGGGCGACAGAGTGAGATTCCGTCTCAAGAAAAAAAAAAAAAAAGAGGTGGCCCCGTGGGCTTGGACCGCAAGTGGCTGTGATGTACAGAACCCCCTGCCCACCTGCACTGGGTACAGCAAACATCAGCTGTGGGTGGTTGTTAGCTCAGCATCACCTGTCCTGTCCTGACTCATCCAGGGCATTTGCCGCAACCACGGACCACTGTGTAGCTCGGCGTCCCCTTTGTCTCAGAGAGGGGAGCCGCTGCCTTCTTCCTGGCTGCTCAAGCAGAAACCTGGGAAATACCCCTAATCCGCCTGCCTCCCAGCCTGCCTCGGCGTCAGTCAGTGTGTCTCTTGACACTTGCCTCCTGAGGACGCTCAGCCCGTTCCCTCCCGATCCCCACTGCCACTTGCTCAGGCTCAGGTACCGCCCCTGCACCTGGACCCCTGCAGCCACCTCTAAGCTGTTCACCTGAGTTTGCTCTGTGTCCCCTCCACATGACACAGGTCACACTTTAGTGGTGTTATCAGTTAATTGTCTGCTTTCCTTAGTAGGTGGTGAGCTGTGGAAAAGTGGGTCTGTGGTGGTGTCCTCAGTATGCACTGTGGGTGTTCTGAGAACAGATAGGGAGGAGAGATGCCCTGGGTCAAGACGCTTTTCCTGAACAGGTGGCTGGAGCTGTCATTTCCTGGAGCTCATTGTGTAACCTGAGCACACTAGGGCTGTCTTTGACCATGGCCACCTGGCCCCTCCAGCCTGCCCAGACAGCCCTCAGAGGAGACAGCACCCCAGTCCCATCACTGTGTTGGAATTCCACTCTGTCATTGGTGAAGGCCTACAAGATTTTACACAGTCAGCTGGAGATGGAGATGGGAGGGCCTGCATCTGTGGTAGGCATGAGAACAGTGCTGTGGGCAAGTGCAGTGTCTCTTCCAAGGGACACGTTGCAGGGTAACTTGTCAGTTCTGTTTTGTTCTCAGAGAGGGACTTGACCAAGGATTTCTGTTTTTTGTTTTTGAGATGGGGTCTCGCTCTGTCACCCAGGCTGTAGTGGGGTGGCACAATCTTGGCTCACTGCAACCTCCACTTCCCTAGTTCAAGTGATTCTCCTGCCTCAGCCTCCTGAGTAGCTGGGGTTACAGGTGCCCAGCACCATGCCCAGCTAATTTTTTTGTGTTTTAGTAGAGATGGGGTTTCACCATGTTGGCCAGGCTGATCTTGAACTCCTGACCTCAAGTGATCCACCCACCTCAGCGTGAGCCACTGTGTCCGGTGGGTTTCTGTTTTGTAAGGAACAGGTGGTGTCATGTGGGGCTTAGGGCATAGCTAGGTGTGGCTACTCCTGAGGACCTGCAGGGTTTGCGTTCAGCTCACTGAGCCCCTGCAGCGTCTTATTACAACTGTGACACAGAAGTTTATGAAGCCCTGATTGTCAGCCCTAGGAGTGTGGTCAGACCTCCTTTATGTGTGATCACCCTGATAAGCTTCACCCACATGGGTAGCAATTCTGGTGATGTTTATGTCAGGGCAACCAAAACGTACACAGCAGTAACCCACTAACACCGGTCCTAGCAGAGAGGGTGGAAGTGCGAACTTCTGTACCTGGGAAGACTGGCAGTGGAGCTTGGCTTCTAAGTCACAGTCAGACAGCGTCAGTGATGTATTCATGTGGCTCACCTCCCGGGGGAGGTAACAAGCTTCCTCCATCCCCCAAGCGAGTGGGAGGGGCAGTCGTAGTCACAGATGGCTGCTGCTTTGCTTCGTCCCTGCCAATAACCCCAGAGCAAGCAAATGGCTCCTCTTGAGGATACGTGTTTCCCAGGGAAGGCTCTGATTGGTCAGGCCTGGGTCATGAGCCTATGCCTGTGGACAGGGTAGAAGGGAGAGGTGGTTCCGGGAGGAAGGGAGGAGTACTGTTACCAAAAGAGGGAGGAGGCGATGTGAAAGGGGCCGTCCGTGTTGGCCCATCTGCCTTTTGCTGGGTACTTACCTGCCAGGGCTGTGTTAAGCACCTTGAGGAAATGGGCCCAGAGAGAGCCAGGATTTGAAGTCATGGTGGCGTTAAGTCCCCCATACTACATCTTCTCTCACGTGGATTCTCTCGTGGATCATGGCAGGGCTGCCACTTCAGCCCGAGTCTCCAGCCCACTGCTGGGCTCCTTGTGAGGCAGCAGGAGGGGAGACATCCAGGTTCTCTGAAGCCGTTGAGCACTCTGGGCACAGGGTTTGCTGCAGCCATGGCCATGGCAGTGATGAGCCAGCTTGTGTGTGTGTGCAGGGAACTACAGCCTGTCCAACGTGCTGCCCAGCGCCCCCGACATGGCGCAATTCAAGCAGGGAGTGAGGTCCGTTGCTGGAAAACTCTCCGTCTTTGCTAATGGAGTCGTGACTTCAATTCAGGTCAGTGGAATGGGGCGGTGCTCACTGGCTATGATGGTAGGTTCAGCAGTTTGAAAATGAGACCTACTTCAATCTTCACCTGCTGGAAAATTCAATTATATATTATTGGATCGATATGTTTGCTACAGTATAACCCAGGACATTATGAAAACCAGAAATTATGATTTTATATTTAATATTTTCTGATGTACTCTCTGGGAATTGTTAGAGGAATTGTCATGACCATTATGCAGTTTTTTTTTCCTAGATTGGAACAGAGAAGTATTAAGAAAATTGAAATTATCTGTAATGCCACATCACAGGGATAACCTCTTAATATTTTGGTATATTTTTAGCTCTAGATTTCTAAGGATATTTTTCTATACATAGATAAAAAGGATATACATATCTTTTAAAATTAAAAAGGGATTATATTGTATATAGGGTTTTATATCTTGCTTTTTCTCTGTGATGTTAGGAGCATTTCCATGTCATCAGAAGTTTTTTTAAAACCACATTCTATCGAGTGAAAACATAAGCCAAGGATGGCACATACTTGCACATAAGAGTCGAGGCCATCTCTGACGATATGAGTGGCTCGTTTCTTTGTACCTTCTTGTTTACATCAGGCCATTGAAGGAGGATTCTATTAATGTAAGACGCTGCTAAAGGAAGTAGGACTGAAACCATGTGGACTCTGGTGCCTCTAAAGGGGGTTCCTGGCCCCAGGCAGATGCTGCTCTGGCTGCAGGTTAAGGAGGGCATGGAGGTGCCTCCCGTTCTGGAGAGTTCTCTTAGCCCCAGGACTCTTAATGTAGCTGTTTTCACACTGTGAATAGCACAGTCTTCCCTTTCATTTGACTCTGAAATTAAAATTCACAGAGTTCTTTCATGTCCCTTAGGTCAGCTAAGCCCACATCAGTCTCCAAATAGGTAACATCCGTATTTTATAGATGGTCATCCCCATTTTAGAGATGACTCCCTTTTATATCCCCATTTTACAGGTGAAGGAATTGAGGCACAGGTTAGGTCACTTCTGCAAGATGACCAGCTGAGCCGAAATTTCAGGGCTTCAAACACCAAATGTGTTCCTCTGTCCTCCCCATCACACTTGCTTCCCAGAGGGCTCAGCAAGTAGCCTCTGGCCCACTGAGCATCCTCCCGCCCAGACACTTTGCTCCCTGCCTCCCGATCCCAGGACTGTGGCCATGGATATCAGAGACAGGATGTGAATCCTGTTGGCTTCTGAAGCCCACACCTGCCCTCAGCCTTGAGGCTGCAGCAATGGCTGATTCCAGATGAGCACACCCTCGGGGTGTATAGTGTTCATGTCACAGGCCCGACAACGGCCGCAGTGTCACTTTTGCTGATGCTGAATATTCAGGGCGCAGGAGTCAGGGATCGCTGCTGAATGGTCATAAACTTCCGTTTTGGTTCTCTCTTCAGGATCGCTATGGTTCTTAATACTGAAGTAATGATGTGTATTTCCTGGAGAAATTCCTCTGTAAACGAACCAGTGACCACACAACAGGCGGCAGTGAAGACCGGATAGTTTTGCGGATTATTTTGCTACTTTTTCATATGGTATATGTTTCTGATTTTTAATATTTCTTTTGAGAAATTCTGAGTTCTGATGTAGTAGGAGCTTTACTGTGATTTCTGTTTCGTGTTCCTTCCTTCCACATCCTCCTTTGGTGTCTCCATGTATATCCTTGCTTTATTTTCTTGGAACCTTTGGTTTCAACACTGAGGGCCTGGAGACATCGGCTCCTCCTGCTCCTGAACCAGGAGCCTTCATGTCGGGGAGGAGGAGAGGTCTCCATGTGACACATGGCTCAGGGCTGCCAGAATCAGCAGATGCCGGGTGGACCTGCAGAAACAACACTCACCACACACATGTCCTTCAAAAGACCAAAAGTTGCTTCATTTATGTTTCTGCATAGTAAGGTGACTGCCAAATAATATTTGAAGTCATCTGTCGCTTTGTAAATTATTTTCTGTGACCTATAAATTTAAAAATATTTTTCAGTGAGTGCTTTTAACAAATGTAAGCTTCTGCCTTGCCAAGGGGATTCATGTGATCTTGTAAAAGGTGTTGCTGTTTGAATTGATGAGAAATGGAAGAGAACTCCCTGAGGGTGTGTATACATGGATGTGGTGTACAGAATTAACATGGAGTGAGGCAAGAAGATACAGCTACAGAGAATAGTTCCATGTATGGGAGAACAGTCATTGTAATTGGGTAGTTTTGTTAATATTTTTAAACCTTGCTTTTCAAAAATTACAGAATGTGTATAAACGAATAAAGAAAAATAATTTAGCTGTGTTTTAGACAGCATTAGAATATATTGTTCAGCACAGTAAAATATATTTGAAATCTGATAAGCCAAAAATGTGGTTTTGAATGAATATTTTGTGAATCTTTCTTAAAAGCTCAAATTTGTAGACTTCTAAATAGAATAAACACTTGCAGCAGATGGCATTGCCTACATTTTTTCCTGAAAACTTTGGTAATAAGTCATTGTAAGTCGGAGTTTGTGGTATAACATTGATGGACATTTGTATTGTGATAACTGTAGATGGACATGGATTTAATGTGCGTTTGGGGCCTGATGTGCAGTTGTGATGAATTGGGATGTTGTTCGTAGCACAGGAGCATGGTGGAGTGTCCTGGTTGAAAATGACGTTGGGCCAGGTGCGGCAGCTCACACCTGTAATCCTAGCATTTCGGGAGGCTGGGGCGGGAGGATTGCCTGAGCCCAGGAATTTGAAACCAACCTGGACAACATAGCAAGACCCTGCCTCTACCAAAAAAGAAAAAATTCAGCCTGGTGCAATGGCGTGTGCCTGTAATTCCAACTACTTGGGAGGCTGCAGCAGGAGGATCCCTTGAGCCCAGGAGGTCAAGGCTGCAGTGAGCTATGATCTCAACACTGCACTGCAGCCTGGATGACAGAGCAAGACCCTGTCCCCCCCAAAAAAAAAAAAAAAAAAGTAGGAGGGAGGGAGGGGATTGACTCCCCACTCCCAGAGCCTTAGCTGAGGGTGCCTGTGATGTGCCTTCCATGCCCCTCCCCACTGCCCTTCCCCTTCCCTGCTGCCCCTCGGTCTCCGCCCTGCCCCTCAGTCTCCCCTAACCACACACCCACCAACTCCCTACCCCTAGGTGTACTGGGTCTGCCACAGGCCCCTACATCTGGGTCCCCGGAGGCCCTGGAGAGGAGCACAGGGAGCCGGGCTTTCAGTCTCTTCCTAAGGCTGAAGTCCTAGCCCTGGGTTGCTGCTTACCCCAGCCTGGGCCAGCCCGGACACCGTGTCCTCCTCTTTGGGTCCCTGGAAGTGGAAATAGGCCTCCAGTCGCCCTCAGTTCCCCTGAGGAGAGGGTTGCGGGAGTGGAGGGACTGTGCCGTGTAACCAGGCTTCGGAGGCAGGACACCGACCTGGGCTTGGAGCTCTAGAGAATCATCGACTGGCCTGTCCCAGCTCTGCCCAAACCCTGAGGGTCTGGGAGCCTGGCCTGGCCCTCCCTGCTGGTGAGCCTGCTGATGCCAGCCATCTGACACCACGCTGATGCCACCTGTGTGCCCTTGCCAGGTGGGCAGGGGCCTCTCCCGCTGGGCAGTGCTCTGCATCCCAGTGTGGGGCTGGATGAGCAGAGCCCCCTGGAGCCGCCCGCCTGTGAACACCATCCCCAGTCTCCTGCCGAAACCCCTTGCGACCACCACGTTCCTGGTCCGGCCACCTGGGCTGCGGGAACTGGTCTCAGGATGGGGAGGGGCCGCCTCCAGCTCCACCCTTGGTCTTGGGCTGAGGGAGGTAGACAGCCTTCCTGGAGCCTTTATTGCCTGGTACCATGGGTGGGAGGGAGCCTGGGGGATTCCAGGGTCCAGACCCTGACTCCAGAGCCTGAGGGATCAGGAAGCTCCTGGCAAGCTGTGACCAGAGTCATGGTCTTGAGCTGAGCACGGCCAAAGGGGGCTGGCTGGGGTCTCTGCCGCTCTGACATCGGGCAGTGGACCGGCGTCCCCTGGCAGCCTGCCTCCCAGCCTGAGCCCCTCCCCTGGCTTCCCTGCGGTGCTCAGTGACATGCGGGGAGAGCATTCAGCACCGAAGTGTCCTCTGCGCCGATGATAACAGTGTCCCTGTGATGAGGCCCAGCAGCCAGCCGGCGTAGTCACCTGCTCTCTGCCACCCTGTTGGCGGCCTCTGGACACACTGGGCCCTGAAGGCTCAGACAGCGGCTCCTCCAGCCACGAGCTCTTCAGTGAGGCTGACTTCATCCCATGCCTCTTGGCCCCACGCCCTTCACCCACCTCATCACCCGAACCAGCCAGCATGGCAATGCCATTGAGGAGGAGGCCCCAGAGCTGGGGCCGGGGCGTGTGTTTGTAGACAACTTATAGTGCGACTACAATTTCATTCACCTCCATGAGGATCTATGCTATGGGCCTTTCAACGGGCCTGATCTAGACCTGGCAGGGACAGGGGACTGGACACCCCCACTGCGCAGCCGTCCTGCTGCCCCCTCCACTGGCAGCACCGTGCCTGCCACAGGGTCTCCTGCAGCCCAGGAGGAGGGGGTACTGGGACACTGGTGCGCTAGCGCTTGGCCCAGCCAGGCCAGCCACTCCCCACCCCCATCTTCAGAGCAGACCCCTGGGAACGCTCTGGTCAATTTCCTGCCAGAGGAAGACGCCCCCACAGAGGCTCCAGACCTCGGGCTCTCCAGCCCGCCCCAGCCCCGGGTTTCTATGGCAGACGCCTGCCGCCCCTGGAGCCAAAATGACTTCCTAGTCAGCTAGGACAGCCAGAGCCAGCTGCCCCCTCCATGGTGGGACAGGACCAATGAGGTTTCCAAGGATGATGAGGAACCCGTGGGCCACGGAGCACCCCACCTGTCCCCAGAGGCCCAGCCCCACGCTGCCCTCTGTCCTGTCGACAGCACCTACTCCTCTCCTGGTCCTGATGTGGTGGAGCTGTGGACAGGAGGGACTGTAGCCTGGAAGCCAGCTCTGGAGAGCGGCCTGGGGCCTGTGGACAGTGAGCTGAGGCTCCTCCCCCTCCTCCCATGGGCACTCTGCCGGAGATTAAGGGCAGGGATAGCCTCCTGGAGCCAGAGACTCCCACCTTCCCAACCCCAGGACCAGGCTCATGGGGCCTGCAGACTGGCAGTGCCAGGGACCTTCCTCCCCACAACCCTGATTGGCCTCAGGCACATACCCTGGGTGACTGCCTAGAGCCCAGGACCCAAGGACCAGCCTGAGCTCCTCAGCCCTGAGGTGCCCCTGAGCTCTGGGCTTCTGTCCACGCCAGCTTGGGACAACCCCAACAGCAGCAGAGTCCCTGAGGCCCAGCCCCTGGACCCCAGCCTGGCCGAGGCGGAGCCCCAGGGGACCTGCTGGCTGCCAGGAACGCCAGCTGGCGAGCAGGAAGCTGGAGCAAGGCAAGGGGTGTGGGCTGCTGGGTGGGCGGGGAGTTTGCACGGGACCTTGGTGACTGTTTCCTCATCTGAAAACGAGCAGAGTGGGACATAGGCGCTGTCTATCCTGCCTCCCTCGGGGCAGGAGCTCCTAGGATTAGGGGAAACTGACAGCCGTGGTGGGTGGAGGCTCCATGAGGTGGGAGGAGCATGAGCTGGCCAACATGGCAAAACTCTCTACAAAAACTACAAAAAGTAGCCGGACGCAGTGGTGGGCGCCTGTAGTCCCACTTAGGAGGCTGAAAGCAGGAAAATCACTTGAACCCAGGAGGCGGAGGTTACAGTGAGCCGAGATCACGCCACTGCACTCCAGCCTGGGCGAAAAAACAAGACTCTGTCTCAAAAATAAAAATAAAAGATAAAATAAAATATAGCTACTAAGCATCTACCTGTGCCAAGCACTATTCTAGGCACAGGATACAGTGGAAAAATGAGAAAGACAAACTGAGAAAAAAGAAATAGGATCATTCATTCTTCACTCCCCAATATTATAGAACTAGTTCAGGCCTATTAATGAAATAACTTAGGGCTATGAAAATGTAGTGTGCATAGACTAACGCAGGCACGTGACGAGCATTTACTGAAACATACACTTTGGCGTTCCGCCACCAAGCTCTGCCGGCAGCACTTGGCAACGAACTCGGCTGCTGCACAGGCTCAAAAGAAGCAAGAGAGTCAGTGCTGGGTTAGGGCACGTTCAGCCGGCCATCGTCGCAACAGCTGGAGAGACACTACCTCTGAGCAGCTTTCTGGAGAAACCTCAACCTGCTTCCTGAAAAGGCAAGCCAGGCTGAGCACCTTCAGTAGAGAGTCATTTGTGGGATAACTTACCATCTATTTGCGCTATAGGAAAAGCAATCTTTTGAGAGAGGAGAACCTAGGACAGGGAAATGTTGCTAGGGACAGGGACTTTGAGTTCTGAGGACTTCCCTGTCCTGGGGATGACTTGCAGCTGTGGGTGAATCATGATGGCTGTTGATATTTATTGCACGTGCCCTGAGCCTCCTGGCCACCACACCACACAGATTAGCTCTAGAATTGCCGAAACCTACCAGGTAGGTATCTTCTCCATTTTTATAGACGGAGAAACAGACACAGTGAAGTCATAGGGCCAACAAGCAGGGGAGCTGGGATTCTATTTTCTTTGAGACCGAGTCTCCCTCTTGTCGCCCAGGCTGGAATGCAATGGGGCGATCTCAGCTCACTGCAACCTCCACCTCTTGGGATCAAGCGATTCTCCTGCCTCAGCCTCCCAAGTAGCTGGGATTACAGGTGCCTGCCACCACGCCTTGCTAATTTTTGTAATTTTAGTAGAGATGGGGTTTTGCCGTGTTGGTCAGGCTGGTCTCGAACTCTTGACTTCTGGTGACTCACCCGCCTTGGCCTCCCAAAATGCTGGGATTACAGGCGTGAGCCACAGCGCCCTGCCTGGAAGCTAGGATTCTGAGCCAGTAAGTCTGACTCCAGAGCCTGAAGCATCTCAGTCCCTATCCCTGTACCTCTGGGCCCCAGGGTGGAGAAAGCAGGCAGGGCTACCTGTGTCCTTTCTATGCCCAGGGCCCAGCACCCAGGAGGCGACCACATGTATTGAAATGAACAATGACACGCAGATGACTGCCAGGGACAACTGTTTCCTACCCCAACCCTTCTTCACGGAGCTCACCTGGGCCTCACCCCTACCCAGCCCCACGTTTGCACTGAGTATACAGAAAGACCCCTCTCCTTATTTGCCTGACTTTGGAATCTTCACCTCTGGCCCACAGCCATCCTGGGAACTGCCCCCTTTTGTACACAAAGCCTTTGTCTTCTTAGGAAAATGAGCAGATTCTGCCCATAAAAGTATCCAGCCTGAAAGTGAGGTGGAGAGAGAGCGCCTCACGGAAAATTATATTAACACATTTCTTTGTATTTTAATACTCCCAGGATCTCACTTTGGCAGCAAACCTACTCTGGGTTAGATCCTAGCATCCTTAGCTTTTTTGTGCCATGAATCTCTTTGGTATCTGATAAAGCCTACGGACTTTTTTGTTGTTGTTGTTGGAGACTGAGTCTTGCTCTGTTGCCTAGGCTGGGCAATGGTGCGATCTCGGTTCACTGCAACCTCTGCCTCCCGGGTTCAAGCAATTCTCCTACCTCAGCCTCCCGTGTAGCTGGGATTACAGGCGTACACCGCCATGTCCAGCTAATGTTTTGTATTTTAGTAGGGATGGGGGTTTCACCATGTTGGCCAGGCTGGTTTTGAACTCCTGAGCTCAGGCAATCCTCTCCATCTCAGCCTCCCAAGTGCTAGGATTACAGGCGTGAGCCAGCACACCCAGTCCTTTTTTTTTTTCTTTCTTTTTTTCTGAGACAGAGTCTCGCTCTGTCTCCCAGGCTGGAGTGCAGTGGCACATTCTCGGCTTACTGCAACCTCTGCCTCCCGAGTTCAAGTGATTCTCCTGCCTCAGCCTCCTGAGTAGCTGGAACTACAGGTGCATGCCACCACCCTGGCTAATTTTTTGTATTATAGTAAGGATAGGGTTTCACCATGTTGGCCAGGCTGGTCTTGAACACTTGAGCTCAGGCAATCTGCCCACCTCAGCCTCCCAAAGTGCTGGGATTACAGGCATGAGCCACTGTGCCTGGTCTCAGATTTCTTTTTATGTATGTGTGTGACAGTCTTGCTGTCACCCAGGCTGGAGTGCAGTGGCACAAATTTGGTTCACTGCAACCTCCGCTTCCTGGGTTCAAGCAACTCTCCTGCCTCAGCCTCCTGAGTAGCTGGGATTACAGGAGCCCACCGCCATGCTGGGCTAATTTTTGTATTTTTAGTAGAGATGGGGTTTCATCATCTTGGCCAGAATGGTCTCGATGTCCTGACCTTGTGATCTACCCACCTTGGCCTCCCAAAGTGCTGGGATTACAGGCGTGAGCCACCGCGCCTGGCCTGGCCTCAGATTTTTATTTTAAGTGCACAAAATAAAATACGGAGAGTGATGGACATAAATCATACAGTAATAGAGTTTATGAAAATATTTGTGATATTACATGATATGTTTTACTGGCACGTTAAATGACAAGATCCAGAGTTGGGTCTAATTACTATAATTTTGAGGTAATGATGAGCAAAAATGGTATCGCAAGATGTCTGCAACAGCTGCAGTTAACATGAAAATATCTGATTTCTACTGGTAACAAGGTAACAGGTGCTGCTAACACTAATGAGGTTTGTTCCCAGCAACATTCACCATGGAAGGAAATGCTGAATTTTAATTAAAGTGCAGGGGAAAAAAAGCAAGATGTAATCTCCCTCCTTGTCTTTCCTGTTTTTTGTTTGTTTGTTTGTTTTTGTTTTGTTTTGTTTTTTGAGGCATGGTCTTGCTCTGTTGCCCAGGCTGGAGTGCAGTGGCACAATCATGGCCCACAGGAGCCTCAGCCTCCTAAGTAGTTGGAACCACAGGTGTGCACCACCACACCGGACTAATTTACCTTCTTTTTTTATTTTTTTTGAGACAGAGTTTTGCTCTTGTCGCCCAGGCTGGAGTGCAGTGGTGCGATCTTGGTTCACTGCAACCTCCACCTCCCAGATTCAAGCAATTCTCCTGCCTCAGCCTCCCGAGTAGCTGGGATTACAGGTGCCTGCCACCATGCCCGGCTAATTTTTCTATTTTTAGTAGAGATGGGGTTTCACCATGTTGGCCAGGCTTATCTCAAACTCCTGACCTTGGAATCCACCTGCCTCAACCTCCCAAAGTGCTGGGATTACATGTGTGAGCCACTGTGCCCAGCTTTCTTTTATTTTTATTTTTTAATAGAAATGGGGTCTGGCCTCCCTCCTGGTACCAACATACCTACTAGCGTGTGACTGACGGCAGTGTCCCCGGCCCTAGCAGAAGGACCGTAGCCAGCCAGTGGGCTCACGCACCTTGGCCTGTTGCTCCAAAGAGCTACCTATGCTATTCAGCCAAGGGGAGCACAGTGCCTGCTGGCCAGGCTGAGCTCTTTCCAGTGAGCCCGCCCACTTCCCCAGCCACAGACTCTCACTCTTCCGCTTTTCCCAGCAGGAAGGGCCCAGCCTCACCTGCAGCACCCCCCCCCCCCCCCCCCCGACCAGCTGAGGCTCCCCGCTTAGACTTACGAGTCTACGGCCACTGGCGTCTGGCTGCCTGCCCTCCCTGCCTCCCCCAGGGACCCTTCAGATGGTCCTGGGCTTTCTGACCCCTTTTAGCTTCACCCTCCTGGTTCAAAGCAGTGTTCTTTCTCTGTCAGGCCTGTTGGCTGTTGCGTGGGGCTCTCCAAGGCGAGGGGTGGCCCTCAGCCAGTGGGTTGGAAGACAGGGTACCAGAGAAGAGGGAAGCCCGAGGGAGCTGAGATCAGTCTGGACTGTGGGTGCGCTGCCTGGGTGCCATGGGAAAGGACAGCATGTGTGGGGTGGGGAGGGCCGCTGCAGCCCCCAGGCGCTACCCGTGAAGCTCCGGCTCCTCCCTCCATCACCTCCCCTTTCTCTTCCAGCCTCTCCTTTCCAGGAACCTTGCCACACCCGCACCTGCACCCTCCCCTCCCGGGCCCTCCCACCGCTGCTGCGGTGTGGCTGCTCATGTGCGGCACTTGCCTTACCAGCTCTCCTCATTTTTCTCTCTCTCGTTTTCTCTCTGCTTTCCCTCCAACTGCCAGCTAATCCATCGGGTCAGACAAGTCCCTCCCCTCCTGAGAGCCCCCGGCCCTTCGACCTCTAAACAGATCCCTCCTCTTCTCGGGGACCTCCCTTTCCAAGCCTGCCTGGACAGTTGTTCTGTGACTTAACAGTGGCTCCCCCAGCCCCAAAGCCAGCCCCCTTCATCTGTGACTTCGTCTGTGGTCATGGTGAGCTGACACATCCAGGCGTGACCACTGGTGAAAACTTGTGCCTCCATGGTACACCCTACCCTGCTCTATAAATATCTATCAACACTCATATATAGACATCCCTACACATGGCTGACCGCCTCACCTCTAGCGCTGGGAACCAGTCACCGCGCTGTCCTTGTGGAGTCTTGTGGTTCTGGACAGAGAGAAGCAATCAGTGGCCACCCGCTGCAGCTGGAGACCCCAGAACTTGGTGTCTGCCTTCTGCCTCCCACGGCATCAGGAAGGGTGGAGGCAGGTTAGAGAAAAACCATCCCTCCTCCCCCACAGCCGTCGGAGCAGGGCTCTGGCTCACAGGTGCCTTCAGAGGTACCATTTCACGTGAGGACGACACGCCCCACTTCACAGGTGGGGAAGCAAAGACCCAGAGGGCCAGGGAGATGGGGAGGCTCCCCAGGTGGGGCTGAGCACCAGCTCCTTAAAGCCGCTCTGCAGCTCGACCAGCTGCTCCTCGAGCTCGTGGTTCTGGGAGAGCACGCAGCTGATGGTGGTAAGCTCGGTCTGCGTGGCCTCCAGGGTTTGCATGCGCGCCATCGCTCGCTCCCCCCAGAGCTCGGCCTTGTGTCCAGCTCCTGCAGCCTCTCCCCCACCTGCTGCGTCTTCTCCTTCTCCTGCCCCCGCAGCCTCTCCTCCTCCTGCTGCGTCTTCTCCTCCTGCTCCCGCAGCCTCTCATCCTGAGGTGCATGCAGAGAGGAGGAGGTAGAGGAGGACTACGGGGACAGGTACAGCAATCATTCCGGTTGGGTATGTGTGGGCTGTCTCAGCTGGCAGAGGGGCACCCAGCCCCCGCTGTGGGAGGAGGCTGGAGGGCTGGGTTGCAGGGATACTGGGCCACAGCCCCGAAGCTCTCACCTCCAGACCCTTCAAGTTAGCAGATGATGCAGGGTCCTCCCCTTTGGTAAATATTGTTGACTATGAGAGAGAAGCGTGCGCCTGAGATGTTCTGTGCCCCAGCGTCTAAGCCCTCTGACTTCCTTTCTTCCCCATCAACTGGCAACATTTTCTTTTCTGCCTAACTTGGACCCTTCATCCCATAACCCCTTTGTGCCAACGTCTCTCATGGTTCTTATCTCCCCACCATCCCTCCCTCCCGAGCAACTCTCAGCTGGTGCTTCCGCAGCAGCATAAAATGATACAACCAGCCACGCGGTCCAACTCCTCCCTGTGAACAGCTTCCAGGGAGAAGGCTCAGGCAAGAGGCGACTTCCTCAACAATGCCCAGCAAATCGGCTGGTCCCAGGATCTCCCCTCTCGTGAATCCCTGCCTCGGTTTCTATCACACTTTCCTTCCCCCCGTACCCGCCTCACTTTCTGAGGTACTTCACAAACAAGACCATTGAGCTATTGGGAGAGTTGTCGCAGGCTCTCGGTCGATGAGAAAGTCCTAGAGGTGGAGACACAGGGGTGAAGGGTGCAGTGGCTCGATGGGAAAGAAGGTCATGGGCAGTGGCTTCCCTGACTCCCTCAGCCTAGAGACGGCTGCCCTGACAGGAGACACTTGGTTTCATCCATGAGATTGAGGCCGGTGTCAACATCATGATTCTGTGTGGGAAGAAACATATGAGATGGTCATTCAATTTCTGGTAACGATCACCCAGGACGGGGTGAGCCAAGCTCCCGAGCTCATTCCAACAATCTTCCATCTCTCCAGACCTCAAGAAAAGCCCAGTCTGACTGAGCCTTCCACCAGCCCGGTCCCAGGAGGAGCACTTGGCGTTAGGGAACCAGCTACCTGTGAAAGGAGAGAAGAATCCATACAGGAGGGCAGTGGGCAGAGGGGGAGGAGGCACCAACCTGAGGTGCTGCCATGCTAGTGAGACTGGCACCAGGGGAAGGGACACTGCCAGGTCACACGGTGTCATCAGATGGCTGTGGAGAAGCAGCATGTTCTTTGGGTATCTGTCATATGACAGAGCAGGGGTTTAGGGGGCCATGCAGGAGAGAAGGTGCCTCAGTGCCACGGATGCAAGTGATTCTCCTGCCTCAGCCTCCGGAGTAGCTGAGATGACAGATGCCCGCCACCATGTCTGGCTAATTTTTGTATTTTTAGTAGAGACGGGGTTTCGCCATATTGTCCAGGCTGGTCTTGAACTGACCTTAGGTGATCTGCTCACCTTGGCCTCCCAAAGTGCTGGGAATACAGGAGTGAACCACTGCACCTGGCCTGAGTATGGGTCTTAAGAGAAGGAATCAGATATGGCAGGCAGGATATTCTAGGCAAGGCAAATATGGCACTAGAAAAGCCAAAGCAAGTCAGTCATGGCATGAGTCCAAACCCAGGTTTAATAGGACTGGGTCGCTGTTATTAAGTTAAGGGTGGAAGAGGCAACAGAGGAAAAGCTGCAAACACAAGCCAAAGCAGTTCCCAATTGACGTCTGAAACCCAACAAATGTGAGCAAAACAAAGCATTTCGGTTTTGTTTGGGTTTGCTGCCACTAGTACACTGTATAAAGGCAGATATTCACATTCATACAATTTTCTGCATTCTTCAGTATCTGTCAGTGTGTTTAAGTACTTTTTTTTGTTTTTGTTTTTTGAGACAGTCTCACTCCGTCACCTAGACTGGAATGCAGTGGCATGATCTTGACTCACTGCAACTTCTGTCTCCTGGGTTCAAGAAATTCTTGTGCCTCAGCCTCCCAAGTAACTGGAACTACAGGTGTGAGCCACCACAACTGGCTGATTTTGGTATTTTTAGTAGAGACAAGGTTTTGCCATGTTGTTCAAGCTGGTCTTGAACTCCTGACCTCAGGTGATCCACCGCCTCAGCCTCTGACCTCGCCTGGCCGCGTTTAAGTGCTTTTAATACACAGCTTTTTAAAAAGTCAAGACACACTATGAGAAACTTTTTCCGAAGAAATTGATCCAAAAAGCAGAGTGTGAGTCAATGCACAGAGACATGTAGGATAGAAGGGGTTTTCTATTCCCTCCTCCCGCACCAGGGAAAAAGAAAAAAAAAAGAAAATAATAGTAACGTGTTTTCACAACAATCTATATGGAGGAGAACAATTTAAATTCCTGGCAATGATGAATTCGAAATAATCTTTTCATGGACTCTCATTTTTTATTTTTTGATTTTTCTTTTTTTTGAGACAGAGTCTCACTTTGTCGCCCAAGCTGGAGGGCATAGGAGTCACGTGGCACTTCTCTAGCTGTGAGGACTCTAGGAGAGCAAATATCTGCTCTTTTTGGCTTCCTTAGTCAGGGGCAGAACCTGTTTTTTTTGCCAAAAGTCATGCAATGGGCCGGGCGCGGTGGCTCACGCCTGTGATCCCAGCACTTTGGGAGGCCAAGGCAGGTGGATCACCTGAGGTTGGGAGTTCCAGACCAGCCTGACCAACATGGTGAAACCCCGTCACTACTAAAAATACAAAAATTAGCCAGGCGTGGTGGTGGGCACCTGTAATCTCAGCTACTCGGGAGGCTGAGGCAGGAGAATTGCTTGAACCCAGGAGGCGGAGGTTGCAGTGAGCTGAGATTGCACCACTGCACTCCAGCTTGGGCAACAAGAGTGAAACTCCATCTCAAAAAAATAATAATAATAAAGTCATGGAATGGAGCCTTCCCAAATGTATTCATCAGTTCTTGAACTGCTATAAAGAAATACCTGAGACTGGGTAATTTATAAGGAAAAGAGCTTTAATTGGCTCATGGTTCTGCAGGCTATACAGAAAGTATAGTGGCTTTTGCTTCTGGGGAGGCCTCAAGGAGCTTCAAAGCAGAAGGCAGAAGGCAAGTGGGAGTATGAGTCTTCCATGGCAGGCACAGGACAGAGAGAGAGACGGGAAGTGTTATCCACTTTTAAACAGCCAGATCTCGTGAGAACTCACTATCCAGTACCAAGAGGGATGGTACTAATCCATTCATGAGAACTCTGCCCCATGTCCAGTGGCCTTCCCCTGAGCCCGACCCCGACCTCCAACACTGGGGATTACAATGGATCATGAGACTTGGATGGGGACACAGACCCAATCCACATCACCCAGACAAAATGTTTATTTGTATCATTAACTATTAGGCAGCCATGCAATTGCAGAACCTCATAGAGGTCATGACTAGTCTGAAAGAATGCTTAAGAAATGGCCAGTATATCAGTCAGGATACAACACGTTATGCTGCAGTAACAAATGGCTCCAATGTCTCAGCAGCTTACAGAAATAAAGGTTTACTTCTCATTCGTGTCCACTGCAGAGGGCCAATATTTTCACGTTAGGACCCAAGCTGATGAAGCAGCCTCTAGAACATGACTGATCCCATAAGAGGGAAAAAGAAAAGCAAACCAAAAACCCCACAGCAAGTCACATTCTGGCTCTTGAAGCTTCTGCTTAGAAGTGACAAACATAACTTCTGCCCATATACTATTGGCTAAAACAAAGTATGTCTCCAAACCTGATTTCTGTGGGGCAGGGAAGTCTGATATTACCCCAGGGATGGGCAATTAGTATTTTTGAAAAAGAATAGGAATATTTTGAATGGAATGCTTCACTAGGTGGGGTGCGGTGGCTCATGTCTATAATCCCAGCACTTTGGGAGGCTGAGGCGGGCGGATCACCTGAGGTCGGGAGTTCGAGACCAGCCTGACCAATATGAAGAAACCCTGTCTCTACTAAAAATACAAAATTAGCCAGGCTTAGTAGCGCATGCCTGTAATCCCAGCTACTTGGGAGGCTGAGGCAGGAGAGTCACTTGAACCCAGGAGGCGGAGGTTGCAGTGAGCCAAGATTGTGCCACTGCACTCCAGCCTGGGCAACAGAGCAAGACTTTGTTTCAAAATAAATACATTAATAATAAAAAAGAGAAAAGTTAAATAGCACAGATATTATGTGCAATAATTAATAAGACGTATTAAAATATATATTCTTCAGAAAAAGACCCTTAACACAGTATCACAGATAGATATTGCTAAGGAACTGAATAATGTAAGTGGCTAGGGGAGACAGAAACTCTCAGAGATGTGTGTCCAGGGCCAACACGGTTCCACATCAGATACGGCTGTTGGGATCCAGATTACAGCATTTTTGGGAGGCTCTGAGCCCTAGTGCCCAGCCCCTTCCTCCAGTGATCCATCAGAAGTAAAAAGAGGAAGGCAGCAATGTAGCAGAAGACAATATATAGGATAAAGTACTCAAAAGCCAGTAAGCACCATCTAGTGGCAAGGGGATAATTTTTCCCATTTTGTATGTGTCAGATTCAAACTGTGTAGGACAATTTGCACTGCTATCAGCAGGGTGTGAGAGTTGCCAATGTTTGTGTTTTTTTTGTGTTTTTTTTCTTTTGTTTTGTTTTGATTTTTGAGATGCAGTTTCACTCTGTCGCTCAGGCTGGAGCACAGGGGCGCAATCTCGGCTCACTGCAACCTCCGCCTCCCAGGTTCAAGCAATTCTCCTGCCTCAGCCTCCCGAGTAGCCTGCCATCACACCTGACTAATTTTTACATTTTTAGTAGAGACGGGTTTTCACCATGTCGGCCAGGCTGGTTTCAAACTCCTGACCTCAGGTGATCCTCCCACCTCAGCCTCCCAGAGTGCTGGGATTATAGGTGTGAGGGAGATTATAGGTGTGAGCGACCGTGCCTGGCAGAGTTTACAGTGTTCTACCTTGTCACTAAGCTTACTAAGGTCAGACTCACTAAGTTTTCTCATTTTAATGAATACAGCATAGTATTTCTTATAAACTTATAAACTGATAGTAAGATTTAGAGGCTTGTTGCTGGGTGCAGTGGCTCACACCTATAATCCCAGCACTTTGGGAGGCTGAGGTGGGCGGTGGATCACCTGAGGTTGGGAGTTCGAGACCAGCCTGACCAACATGGAGAAATCCTGTCTCTACTAAAAATACAAAATTAGCTGGGTGTGGTGGCACATGCCTGTAATCCCAGCTACTCGGGAGGCTGAAGCAGGAGAATCGCTTGAACCCAAGAAACAGAGGTTGTGGTGAGCTGAAATCGCGCCACTGCACTCTAGCCTGGGCAACAAGAGCAAAATTCTGTCTCAAAAAAAAAAAAAAAAAAAAACATTTAGAGGCGTGTTTCTGATTCCATTTTTAAAATGCATTTATTTAGGCTGGGCACAATGGCTCACGCCTGTAATCCCAGCACTTTGGGAGGCCAAGGCGGGCGGATCACCTGAGGATGAGAGTTCGAGACCAGCCTGGCCAACATGGTAAAACCTCGTCTCTACTAAAAATACAAAAATTAGTCAAGCATGGTGGCAGGTGCCTGTAGTCCCAGATACTTGGGAGGCTGAGGCAGGAGAATTGCTTGAACCTGGGAGGCAGAGGTTGTGGCAAGCTGAGATCGCGCTATTGCATTCTAGTGGGCAACAAGAGTGAAAACTCCGTCTCAAAAAAAAATTATTTATTTAGGTAAGGATATTTTATATACGTATACTCTATTTTTTTTTTTTTTTTGAAACATGTCTTGCTCTGTCACCCAGGCTGGAATCCAATGGCATGATCTTGGCTCACTGCAAACTCTGCCTCCCAGATTCAAGTGATTCTCCTGCTGCAGCTTCCTGAGTAGCTGACTCTACAGGCACACACCACCAGCCCCAGCTAATTTTTTATATTTTTAGTACAGACGGGGTTTCACCATGTTAGCCAGGCTAGTCTCGAACTCCTGACCTCAGGTGATCCACCTGCCCCGGCCTCCCAAAGTGCTGGGATTACAGGCATGAGCCACTGCTTCCAGCCACTTTATATATGTATACTCTATCCTCTATATATTTCCTATGGTACCATATCAAGAGGCACATAATGTCTTGTTATCAATTAATCAAATGTGGTTCAAATGTGGTTAGCCTGATTCATCAATAGGTACAGTAATAAGATCTGTCTTTCACCCAGTGGTTTTAGAAACCACTGATGATTGGCCAGGCATGGTGGCTTATGTCTGTAATCCCAGCACTTTAGGAGGCCGAGGCAGGCAGATCACGAGGTCAAGAGATCAAGACCATCCTGGATAATGGTGAAACCCTGTCTCTACTAAAAATATAAAAATAAGCTAGGTGTTGTGGCATGCACCTGTAGTCCCAGCTACTTGGGAGGCTGAGGCAGGAGAACTGCTTAGAACCCAGGAGGTGGAGGTTGCAGTGAGCCAAGGTGGCACCTCTGCACTCCAGCCTGGCGACAGATTGAGACTCCATCTCAACAACAAAAAAAAAGAAAAAAGAAACCACTGGTGATTATTACTTAGATTCATCATTTCATATAGGTTTTGCAAAAAATAGTAATTTTCTAATTTTATTATTCCTTCTGCACTTATTTATTTATTTATTTTGAGATGGAGTTTCACTCTTGTTGCCCAGACTGGAGTGCAATGGCACGATCTCAGCTCACTGCAAACTCCATCTCATGGGTTCAAGCAATTCTCCTGCCTCAGCCTCCCGAGTAGCTGGGATTACAAGCATGAGCCACCACAACTGGCTTATTTTTGTATTTTTAGTAGAGACGGGATTTGACTATGCTGGCTAGGCTGGTCTTGAACTTCTGACATCAGGTGATCCACCCACCTTGGCCTCCCAAAGTGCTGGGATTACAGGTGTGAGCCACCACGCCTGGCCAGGAATTGCTGTTAAAGAAGACAGGTTTTCTATTTTGGCTTTAGAAGAAATATGTCATTTTTATGGATAATTTAACTGTTGACTAAAATATAGAATGACCACAACTAGAGTTGAAAAGAATTTCAGAGACAGAGGGTTCTGATCCTATCATATAACAAATTCAGGCTCTGGGGCTCAAAGAAGCCAACTAATTAACTTGAAATCACATAGTTTATGAGAAGCTTGCCTTTAACTATAATTGGCATTGTAGTCAATGTATAAAACTTATGGAGAACATTATCCAGAAAACTGGGAGGTATAACATTCATCTTCATAACAATTCCACTACATTTAAATGATATAGGAAGTTGAATGCATTGCATCAAAGTCAAGGTACTGGGCCAGGCATGGTGGCTCACGCCAGTAATCTTAACACTTTGGGAGGCCAAGGCAGGTGGATCACTTGAGGTCAGGAGTTCAAGACCATCCTGGCTAACATGGCAAAACCCAGTCTCTACTAAAAACACAAAAATTAGCCGGGTGTGGTGGCGTGTACCTGTAGTCCCAGCTACTTGGGAGGCTGAGGCAGGAGAACTGTTTGAACTCAGGAGGCGGAGGTTGCAGTGAGCCAATATTGCACCACTGCACTCCAGCGTGGGGGACAGAGTGAGACTCTGTCTCAAAAAATAATAATAAAATAAAAATGAAAATAAATGATACAGGAAGTGGAATGCATTGCAGCAAAATCAAGGTATTGGGCCGGGCGCAGTGGCTCACACCTATAATCCCAACCTTTGCTTGAGTTCTTGTCCTGTGTCCAGGAAGAATGAGGCACACAGACAAGTGGAGGGTGAGCAAGACAAAGCAAAGCTTTATTGAATCTTAGGGCAGCTCGGAGGAGACCCACAGTGGGACCCTCTGTAGGCAGGTCATCTCCCCCAGTGTTCAGCTCTCTGTAGAGAGGAGGCCCCGGAGGCCCTGGGTGGGTGGCTCCACTCTGCAGGCAGGTGCCTGTTGACTTCCCAGCTCTCAGCAGAGAGGGTAGCTCCTCTGCAGCTGGTCATCCAGTCTCCGGTTGCTTCTCCATCCTCTGCCTTGCTCTGGTTGAGCCTGGGGTGTCAGAGAGGAGGAAATGCATGCCGATTGGTGCATGGGCACCCAGAAAAGGTACCACAAGTCTCCACTCTGGTCTGTGGATCTGGCAGCCCGGCCTTCAGCCTTCAGGCCCTCCCTGGTCTGAAAGTGGGGTCTTATCAGGTACCCGCCGGCTTCTGCCCAGGAATCTGCCTCCCACTGCCATTCATGGCCCCTGCTCAGCCCAACTTTGCTCCGAGATCAGAGTGGGTGTTGACAGCCAACAGCAGGGAGAAGCCAGGCAGTGCGGGCAGGGGGTCCCAGGCCCCCAAGAGTGGAGGGATGCCTGAAGCTGCAGCCACAGTTTGGGTGGCTGCCGTGGCACCCAGGAGAGCAGGGCTCCTACCTGCTTGCCCTGGAAGACCACAGGAAGGCTCAGATCTGCAGTTACAACTTGGGTGGCTGCAGAAGTTGCAGGCTTGCAGCTCGGAAGGGGCAGGGCTCCTGCCAGCTCCATGGAATGTGTAGCCCTGGTGGCACCTCCCTGCTGCAGCGGTTGCAGGCTGTCTGGAGCGGCTGCTGCCACAAACTGGAGGAATGAGTAATATATTAAGAAGGCAGTTTTTGAACAGAAGTATATTTTTTCATTATAATATAAACATTTGAAAATTGTTATTTCTAAAATTTCTAGTCTGAAACTATAAGTTAGAAAATATTTAGATAAATTCATCGATAGTTGAACAGTGATTGACTTTTTTTTTTTTTTTTTTTTAAGAAGAGTTTCCCTCTTGTTGCGCAGGCTGGAGTGCAATGGCACAACCTCGGTTCATTGCAACCTCCACCTCCTGGGTTCAAGCAATGCTCCTGCCTCAGCCTCCCAAGTAGCTGGGATTACAGGCATTTGCCACGATGCCTGGCTAATTTTGTATTTTCAGTAGAGATGGGGTTTTTCCGTGTTGGTCAGGCTGGTCTCGAACTTCTGACCTCAGGTGATCCACCGCTTTGGCCTCCCAAAGTGCTGGGATTACAGGCATGAGCCACCACGCCCGACCCAATGATTGACTTTTAAAGTTGAGGTTAAATCAATATAATTATTTCACTAACGCTTTTCCACGAACTGGATTCATTATAAATTTTAGACAGCCTAATAATCTGATCCCAAATTATTATATTCTGTTGTCCTTACATTCACTCATTCAACAAATATTTGAGTGCTTACCAGAAAATTTAAAAAGTCTATTTTTTTTTTTTTTTTTTTGAGACGGAGTCTCGCTCTGTTGCCCAGGCAGGAGTGCAGTGGCGTGATCTCGGCTCACTGCAAGCTCCGCCTCCCGGGTTCACGCCATTCTCCCGCCTCAGCCTCCCGAGTAGCTGGGACTACAGGCGCCCACCATCTCGCCCAGCTAATTTTCTGTATTTTTAGTACAGGGTTTCATCACATTAGCCAGGATGGTCTGGATCTCCTGACCTCGTGATCCGCCCACCTCGGCCTCCCAGAGTGTTGGGATTATAGGCGTGAGTTACTGCGCCCGGCCTCTAGTCTTTTTTTAATAAACAATCTTCTATTAGCAATTTCATATTCTACATAGCAAGTTCAGAATTTTATGATGCCTGAAATTAGAAACAAATAGAATATTAAACCTTGGATATTGTGGAGACAAATATGTTTGATGAATGACCTTGGAGGCCCGGAAATGAGAATGGCTAGAACTGGGGATTCCAGCAGGGGCAGCAGCAGCAACAGCCACGCCCGAGGGCCGCAGAGGGAGGCAGCAGCAGAAGCAGGTGCCCGCCGGGCCTGGGCTGCCCTCCCCAGGGTCCCCCCACCTCTGGGCTCCCTGCCTCGTGGTGGTGTGTCTGGGCAGACTTGTCTTCACCACACCGCATCAGCAGGAGTGTGTAGTGGACACAGACGGTGCCTGCTGGTGTCTGCCCGGTTCCCCACTGCTGCCAGGCAATGCCGGCAGGAGTAGATAAGTGTGCGACAGAGGCTGGGGTCAGCCCTGCGGAGGGTGGGGGAGACAGGGGACGGGCACAGCTGCCCTGGGGTTCCCTCCCAGGGGAGGGGCTGTTCTCCAGACCTTGTCCTTCCACAGGACCTGAGGCCTCTGCCTGGGTGGGGCCATCGGAGGCTCTGTTGTGTCACCTGTGGTGTCCTGTCCTCCAGATCCTTGTAGAGCTGGGCTTAGGGTGCAGGCTGCAGGGACGGAGGCTGCAGGGATGGAGGTTGCAGGGACGGAGAGCAGGACCACATGAGGGCTTGGCAGTCCAGGAGGCCTTCTGAGGGCAGGGCCCTGGGGTTGCATTCTGGGGAGAGGCTGCCACAGTAGAGCAGGAGGAGCAGGGATGGGGGTGGCAGTGTGTGCAAAGGCCCAGCTCTGGGGGTAGGGCTGTTGTTTAGCCAGCTGGAGTGCCTAGGAGATGAGATGAGAGGGGTGGGAGGGCCTCTGCTGATGGTCTGGGGATGGAGATCAGCTGAGCCAAGCCAGGAGACTGGAGTTTTCCTGCAATTGTAGGGCCCTGTGCCCACTCCCACCTCTGATCCTCTCTCAGCCCCACCGAGGCCTCTCCGGTGGATCTCACAGGCTGCCCCCACTCGCCCCATTCTCCTGCCCCATTTCTAGCCTCAGGTAGCCTGTGCCTGGGGAGGGGAGGGGAGGGGAGGGAAGGGGAGGGAGGAGGATGAGGGGAGGGGGATGAGGGGAGGGGGATGAGGGGAGACTAGGAGAAGGGATGGGAGGGGAGGGGAGGGGAAGATGTGCAGCTCAGTCTCCGGGAGGGGAGGCTGCTGTGACAAGATCCCACAGACTGGAGCTTCAGTAACAGACTTTTATTTTCTCACAGTTCTGGAGGCTGAAGTCCAAGACGAAGGCGCCATCACGGTTGGTTTCTGGTGAGGCTTCTCTTCCTGGCTTGTAGGTGGCCCCCCTCCCACAGGGCCTTTCCTGTGTGTATGCAGAGGGGAAGAGAGAGCTCTCCGGTGTCTCTTCCTCTTCCTGTGGAAGGGCCCTCCCCTGTGGCCTTCTAAACACCTTATCGCCAATACAGTCACTCAGGGAATTCCATCTTCAACATAGGAGTATTGAAGATGGGGTTGGTGATGTCACAGTCCCATCTGTAGCAGTGTCCGTAGGAAATTCCCACACTGGGGCCAGGCACGGTGGCTCACACCTGTAATCCAGCACTTTGGAAGGCTGAGGCAGGCGGATCGCTTGAGCCCAGGGGTTCAAGACCAGCCTGGGCAACATAGCGAGACCTTGTCTCTACAAAAAATGCAAACATTAGCTGGGCGTGGTGGCACGTGCCGGTGGTCCCAGCTACATGGGAGACTGAGGCAGGAGAATCCCTTGAGCTCAGAAAGGCAGAGGTTGCAATGAGCTGTGATTGTGCCATCGCACTCCAGCCTGGCCAACAGAGTGAGACCCTGTCTCAGAAAAAAACGTCAACAAACTTCCCACACTGAGAGAGCCTGCTCCAGGCTGGGGCCTGGACTCAGCCGGTTGCTGTGTGGTCATTTGCTCTTTCAGAAACTTCCCAGCAGATTATGTTCCCATTTCACACGGAGAGTGAGTGCAAGGCAGCCCTAGGTGGCTCCCTCTAACTCCGAACGTGCGAACATGGGTTTCCCCAGCACCGTCCAACCACCGGCTCACTGGGACACCTTCCCGAGCTTTCCATCTGATGCTTTTAGGGCCCAGCAGCCACAGGTGTCTCAGGGAGGACGCTGGGCACAGTGCTGGACCCTGCTGGGCAGGCTCCCTCAGCCGCAGGGCGGGTGGCTGGTCCCATCTGGTGGGCTCATTCCCCTGCCTGAGTGCGCGGATGTGTGTGTGTGAGTTCAGTGTGTGTTCTTGGCCCATTCATCCTTCAGCTTTTGTGTTTTATTATGTAATCATTTTGCATGAGTGCTTCGTATATGAAAGATGTTAGTTAATATTTGTTTAACAAAACACATTTTGCGTCTATTGATTAAAAAAGAAAATGGTGATAATGACCATCCAAGGGCCCGGTAGAAACTGGTGAAGGCTGGACTGAGGGCTCAGGCAGTGGTGCGTGGAAAAGGCGCTTATTGTACTTTGTTCTTGAGATGAAGCCAGTGAGGGCTAGGGGATGTTTCTGAACCTCTGCGCCAAGAGGAATCGGGTCAGCAAAGAGAGAGGAGTGGGAGACGGGGGTGTGTCTTACACACACAGCCTTTCCCAGGAACAAATTCTCTCTTAAATTGCAACATTAGGAAATTACCTCAGAGCTGGGCTCGGTGACTCACGCCTGTAATCCCAGCACTTTGGGAGGCCGAGGCAGGGGGGTTGCTTGACCTCAGGAGTTTGAGACCAGCCTGGGACACATGGCAAAACCCCGTCTCTACTAAAAATACAAAAATTAGCCAGGCATGGTGGTGGGCGCTTGTAATCCCAGCTACTCGGGAGACTGAGGCATGAGAATTGCTTGAACCTGGGAGGCAGAGGTTGCAGTGAGCTGAGATCATACCACTTACTATACTCTAGCCTGGGTGATGGAGTGAAACTCCGTCTCAAAAAAATAAAGATAAAAATTGCAACCCTCCCCAGCTGAGCGTGGTAACTCCTGCCTGTAATCCCAGCACTTTGGGAAGCCAAGGCAGGAGGATCCCTTAAGCCCAGAAGTCTAAGACCAGCCTGGACAACATAGTAAGACTCCATCTCTACAAAAAACAGGGGAAAAAAATTAGCTGAGCATGGGAGTGTGGACCTATAGTCCCAACTACTTGGGAGGCTGAAGCCAGATGACTGCTTGAGCCTGGGAGGCTGAGACTGCAGAGAGCTGTGATTATAATTCTGCACTCCAGCCCGGGCAAGAGGGTGAGACTCTGTCTCAAAAACAAATAATTGCGACCGTCCCCCACGCAGCTGCTGCTCGGCTCGGGAAGGAGCTGACTCTCCCCCACTGACCCCGGAACGTCCTGCTCTCCATGATTACGTGGGCTCAGAGACCATTGTTTGCATTGCGTCCTGGGATGCATTTACACAGGACCACGTGCCTTCTGCTCCCTTCCACTCCCGCCCGCGTTCCCTGTTTGTGGTTCTTATCATTCTGCTTGCCTGAGTCATTGGTCTCGCCAAAAACAAGAGCACAGTGGAGGTCACACCAGCTGCAGCCCAGCATGGACAGACGGACGACGGCAGCCAGACGTCAGGGGCTCCTCTGCTTCCCTCTGCCCGGCACCTGTGCTGGTCCCACCAGGGCGGCTGCGGTCCTGCAGGGGCGCTGGGCAGAGAGGGTGCCGCCCAGCCAGGCTGTGAACCCACCTGTGCCCTGTGCCCTGAGGCCCACTCCTGGGCTGTGGGGGCCCTGCTCGCTCCCACACCAGACATGACCTCTCCCGCAAGCTCTCACTTCCTCTCTGCTGCCCTGTGGCTGTCCTCCTTGTCACACAGTTGGCTGCCCTTGTCTGCACCATGACGCCCTGCCTGGGAAGGCCCCTGTTTGTCCAGGCACCCAGGGCTAGAGCCCAGTGCAAGGCATCACTGCCTGGATGCCTGAGTCCAGAGGACGCTCCCATGGGACCCGTGTCCCTCAAACGGAACCCTGCAGCTCAGCGCTCCAGCTGCGTCGCCTGTCACCTCCTCGCCTCACCCCAGGCCCACCCGGCCCCTGCGGCCCCCACCAAGCTGCTCAGGCCACTCTCACCTTCCACCGGCAGCCAGTGAGCCTGCAGACCCCCGGTCCCCAGCTCCTGAGCATCCTAAGCCCACGGTCTCCACGTGACTTGAGCCACATACCCCGGGCTAGCAGCCCCGAGGGTCCCTTCCTCCTGCCACAGGGGCTCCTACCTCTCCGCAGGGCAGACCCTCCCAGGTGAACCTGAACCCTCGGAATGGCCCAGGGGGCCCTGTCCGCCCTGCCACCCCCCACCCTCTTCCCCTCGAGGCCTGGGGCAGCCAGGCTCTATGACCTTTCCAAGGGTTTGCTGGAAGGAGCGTGGGGTTGGGAGCCATTTCTGGAGGCGAACAGGCTCATGGGCCATGACAGTTCCCTCGCTTCCTCCCTCACACAGAGGACAGCAGCATCTACCGGGTCACCTGTGTGAGAGTTGGAGTCACTGGAAACACAGGGCTCAGGGTGCCCGGCACACAGTGGGCCAGCCGCCACAGGCCGCAGGCTGGGGGGCATGGTCGGCCCCTCAGAGCAAGCGGCTGAGGCACTGCCTGTGCTTGTGAGGTGCTCCAGTCACACCCCAGTAAACAGTGGGGGAGGGCGCTGCCTCCACTCCACCCTCATCTATCACTGTCAGCCAGCGCCCCAGCCCTCCCAGTTCCCTGAACGACGCCACCTCTCAGGCCTCCGCCCTGCCACTGGCCAGGTCACTTGGACTGTGGACGGGAGGGTCCGACAGGCCCGAGCCCGACCCTGTGCCCCTCTCTAGCTGCAGCCCCGCATGCCTGAGGGTGGCTGCAGGGGGCCTGGTGCCTGCTGAGTGGGTTTCCTTTCCGGAAGTTCTGCAAGTGAGTTGCCTTCTGAGTCCGTGCTGGTGGTCGGTGGGATCTGGTTTCTGTGGCTGTGGGACTGAAGTCCCTGGTCCCTGGCTGGCTGGCAGCCAGGGCCCAGCCTTAGCAAGTAGAGGCCTGTCTCTGTCCTTGCCCGTGGGCCCCTGTCTCGGAGCCGGCAGCAGCCTCCAGTCCTCACACTTGGAAACTCTCTGGCTTCCCATTCAGCCTGGTCTCTCTTCTGCTGCCAACCGGAGAAAGCCCTTCTCTGCTCTTACCGCTCATGGGACTGGACCGGACCCACTATCCCAGCCATGTCTGGGATTATCTCCCTCCCTGTTTTAAGGTTCGTAATCTTAATTACATCTGCAAATTTCCTTTTGTCTTATAACATAACATCTTCCCAGTTACCAGGGATCAGGGCTGGGATATCTTTGGGGGCCACTTCGCCTTCCACCAGACCCTGGTCTGCCCCCTCAGCTGCCCTCTGTACAGCCTTGTAACATCCTTTTCCAATAATCCAAGCAACTCAGAACACCCAAAGTTAGTGACATCAGCAATCCTCCCAGGAAAACCATCCAGCTGGTCCCTGCTTACATGAGTCCCACAAGGATGAACCCTGCACGTGGCACAAGGTGTCTAAGCCACTGTTTGCTGCCCCTTTCTCAAATAGAAGCAGGTGGCTGGGTGCGGTGGCTCATGCCTATCATCCCAGGACTTTGGGAGGCTGAGGCAGGCAGATCGTTTGAGGTCAGGAGTTCGAGCCCAGCCTGGCCAACATGGTGAAACCTTGTCTCCTCTAAAAAGGGGAAAAAATTAGCTGGGCGTGGTGGTATGCCCCTGTAGTCCCAGCTACTCAGGAGGCTGAAGCAGGAGAATCACATGAACCTGGGAGGCTCATGAACCTGAGAGGTTGCAGTGAGCCAAGATCTCACCACTGCACTCCGGCCTGGGCGACAGCAGGACTGTGTCTCAAAAATAAATTTAAAAATTAATTAATTAAAAAGGCCATGGAGGGAAACATGTTCTCAAGACCTCTTGGACTATGCCATGGGCAAAAAAAAAAAAAGAAAAACTATATACACACACACACACACACACACACATACACACACACACACCATTTTTTTTTTTTTTTTTTTGAGACACAGTCTCTCTCTCTCTCTCGCCCAGGCTGGAGTGCAATGGCGTGATCTCGGCTCACTGCAACCTCTGCCTCCCGGGTTCAAGCGATTCTCCTGTCTCAGCCTCCTGTGTAGCTGGAATTACAGGCGCCCGCCACCACAACCGGTTAATTTGTGTATGTTTAGTAGAGATATGTTTAGTAGAGATGGGGTTTCTCCATGTTGGCTAGGCTGGTCTCGAACTCCTGAACTCAGGTGATCCGCCCGCCTCGGCCTCCCAAAGTGCTGGAATTACAGGCATGAGCTACCGTGCCCGGTCCTCATTACATATATTTAAAAGAAAAGAAGTATTGGAGGGTGGGCATGAGCAAAACGAGGGGCAGCCACATAGAGGAAGATGGGGCCCAAGCAGCAGGAGCCAACTGAGAGGAGAGAGTGGGTGCCAGATGACAGAGGCCGGGGCACCAGGCCACAGGGGATGGTCAGGAGGCTCCCGGAGGAAATTTCCAATGTGTCTGAACACGTGGAGAGGCGGTTTACACAGCAGAAGGAGAGTGCAGAGGTGAAGTCACAGTTCCAGGAAGAAGCTGGGGCACAGGCGGCCTGGGAACCAGATGACCTCCAGGGAAAACAAAGAACCCAAGGCTGCTGCACGGCTCAGCGTGAGCTGTACCCGCATAGTAACGTAGATACTGAATGTGTCTCACCAGAATTATGTCAGGGGTGGGGACCGTTGGGGGGTTCTGTGTGTGAGAGGGAATTAAACCCTTCGTCTCCAGGGTGGAGAATCAGGAGACCCTGTCCTGATGGAGTCTCCTGACCATCCCCTGTGGCCTGGTTGAGAAGTTGAGACGTGTCCATCTAAACACATTCTAGGGTAGAGATGGAGTCTTGCTGTGTTGCCCACAGTGGTCTCCAACTCCTGGGCTCAAGAGATCCTCCTGCCTCAGCCCCCTAAAGTACTGGGATGATAGACATAAGCCCCCATGCCCGGCCTAAGTACTTTATTACTTTTTTATTTATTTGTGTGTATTTATTTATTTATTTTTGAGATGGAGTCTTGCTCTGTCACCCAGGCTGGAGTGCAGTGGCTCGATCTCAGCCCACTGCAAACTCTGCATCCTGGGTTCAAGCTATTCTCATGCCTCAGCCTCCCAAGTTGCTGGGATTACAGGTGTGTGCCACCATGCCCAGCTAATTTTTGTATTTTTGGTAGAGATGGGGTTTCACCATGTTGGCCAAGCTGGTCTTGAACTCCTGACCACCGCACCCGGCCTTTTTTATTTATTTTTTGAGATGGGGTCGCACTCTGTTGCCCAGGCTGGAGTGCAGTGGCGAGGTGGCAGTGCCCAGCGCTGGAGTAGTGAGATCTCGGCTCACTGCAACCTCTGCCTCCCTGGCTCAAGCGATACTCCCACCTCAGCCTCCCAAGTAACTGGGATTACAAGCATTCCCACCTGGGTCTGGCTAATTTTTGTATTTTTAGTAGAGATGGGGTTTCACCATGTTGACCGGGCTGGTCTCGAACTCCTGATCTCAAGTGATCCGCCCACTTCAGTCTGCCAAATGCTGGGATGACAGGTGTAAGCCACCACGTCCGGCCTCCTAAGCACATTATTTAAGGATAAAAAGGCAGACATGAAAAGACTGACCTGAAACATAAACGCTGGGAAGATAAACACAAGGGCATGGGAGCCTTGTGGACGCACAATCGGGTGGGAAGGGGCGGGGACTGTTTTTATAACAGAAGCATAAACCACTTGCGTCCTCAAGTCACACACATGGGTCTTTGGTTGACAGAGAGAATGGGGTGGGAGGAGACCGCACACGAGTCCCACCCGAGAGGGGCTGGGCCTTGTAGGGGACACAGGGAAGGATCCCTGGGCTCCACTTGGGGTGTGGGCAGGGTGAGGGAGCCCCTTCCTCCATGGGGAAGGGAGGAAATTCCACCGCAGGGACGCAGGAGCCAGAGCCAGAGAGCAGCAACCCCACCCCTGGTACAGTGGGAACTCAGGGGTGGAGAGCAGGGGCGGCGGCGGGGCCAGTGCTGCCTCTCTGCTGGCTGGGACTCCCCACGCCCAGCTGTCGGTCCCACGGATACGCTATCTTCTGCGGCACATTGCTTCAAGACTCTGGATCATTGCTTGTCTTCGTGCGGATGACAGGAAGAAAGATGAAGGCATGAGAGAGATGGCACTTTATAAGGGGTCAGAGAAGGGCCTCTCTGATGAGCGACATTGGGGCAGAGACTCGGGACCTGAGGCACGTGAATAACGGGGCTCCCAGCTATTAAGGAGCCAGCTCGCGGTCACACAAGGATGACCTCCTTGCCCACCCAGGCTCTACCTTGACCAATCCAGAAGTCATGAGGCCTCTGCGCGACTCCCTGCTCTTCTCCCAGGCTGGAGACTGGGGCACTGGCTCGGACCACGGGCCACTGTTTCTTAGAGTCTCCAACAAGAACCGAGCTCTTCAGGGGACCTGGATGACGTACTGTTTGGGTTCTTGTGTTTGGGGTGTGATGCAGCCATCCTGAAAAGCCCCGTCCTGTCAGCTCTGATCCGCTTCCCTGGGGTTCACCTCCCACTTCCATGTCAGAACTTCTTTCTGCCTTTTCCCGCGGACTGGGGGGATCTGAGTGCCTTCCCCCACGTTTCATGAACTGAAACTGAAGCTGGAGAAGATAGGGCTTATCTAGGGTCAAAAGGAGCCCAGGTCCCCGGTTTTTGCGGGAAACTTGTTCTGGGGGCTGGGTGAGCCTGGCCGGGTTATATGGGCATTGGGGGTTGGGTGAGCCTTGCCGGATTATATGGGCTTTGGGGGCTGGGTGAGCCTGGCCAGGTTATATGGGCATCAGGGATAAAGTGCAGGAGAGGAGTTTGGAGTCCTCCCATGAGTGATCAGAGGCCCTTGGGGGCTTGGGTAGGAGCATCAGAGAGTGGGACATGCCAGAGCCTTTCTCTGCCTTCAGAAGGAAGATGAGTGAGGAGGTGCGCGAGGGGAAGAGGAGACTGAACAGAGAAAGAAATTTGAGAGGAGAGCTCTGGAGAGACAGGCAGGTGCCGATGGAGGAGCTGGCCCGTTGGGCGGTGGGTGGGTGGGTGGGTGTAACACGGTTCTCCCCACATCTGTCCAGAAAACCTTCCAAAAAGTCCTATCTCTTTGCAGAGTAGATAATAAGAGCAGCTCCCAGGCACCCCTATGTATTTACCAAGCTTTACAGAGCACCAGCCATGACTGGTCCAGTCCATCCTCACAGCTGCTCCGTGGCACAGGTACATTATTCCTTGCTTTCATAAATGGGGAAACTGAGGCACAGGAAGGTGCCCAAGGTCAAGCACTGGAAGGCGGCTTGACTAGGGGCTCACTCCCACCTCCCCACCTGCCCTGTGTCTCTGGGGTGTAGGGAGTGAGTCCTGCAGCCAGGTGTGGGGGCAGGGGGTGGGGTCCACCCCAGTGAGGCTGGCCGGGCCCCGGTCACAGGGTTGATGGGGTTTATCAGCTCATAGACAGTACCCAACTGCATCGTGGGCTGAATCAGGCCCTGGGCTCTGAGTCAAAGCAAACCCTTCCAGTGATTGCCAATGAGATGGCAACGGAGCCCATATGATCCTGAGGGCCTGGCATGCCCTCTATCGCCCAGGGAAGCCAGCCACAGCCTGCAGGGCCACCTCCGGACGAGACACCGCTGGAGATGTGTGGCATTCTCAGGGCCTCTTTGTAGAGAAAAACAGGAAACTATGATTATAAAATTAGGCATAAAAGTGAATATTAAGAGTAAATAGGGCCGGGCATGGTGGCTCACACCTGTAATCCCAGCACTTTGGGAGGCCAAGGCGGGCAGATCACCTGAGGTCGGGAGTATGAGACCAGCCTGGACAACATGGTAAAACCCTCTCTCTACTAAAAATACAAAAATTAGCTGGGCATGGTGGTGCGTGCCTGTAATCCCAGCTACTCAGGAGGCAGGAGAATCGCTTGAACCCAGGGGGCAGAGGTTGCAGTGAGCCAAGATCGTACCACTGCACTCTAGCCTGGGCGACAGAGTGAGACTCCATCTCAAAAAAAAAAGTAAATAGGTCACACACAGTGGCTCACAACTGTAATCCCAGCACTTCGGGAATCTGAGGTGGGAGGATCACTTGAGCCCAGGAGTCCAAGACCAGCCTGGGCAACAGAGCGAGACCCCATCTCTATTTTTAAAAAGTAAATAAATCGGGCGGGCGCGGTGGCTCACGCCTGTAATCCCAGCACTTTGGGAGGCCGAGGCGGGCGGATCACGAGGTCAGGAGATCGAGACCATCCTGGCAAACCCGGTGAAACCCCGTCTCTACTAAAAAATACAAAAAACTAGCCGGGCGAGGTGGCGGGCGCTTGTAGTCCCAGCTACTCGGGAGGCTGAGGCAGGAGAATGGCGTAAACCCAGGAGGCGGAGCTTGCAGTGAGCTGAGAGCCGGCCACTGCACTCCAGCCTGGGTGACAGAGTGAGACTCC
>NC_045452.1:24625580-24649456 GCF_002776525.5 Piliocolobus tephrosceles | reverse complement strand
GCCTCAGCCTCCCGAGTAGCTGAGACTACAGGCGCCCGCCACCTCGCCCAGCTAGTTTTTTTTTATGTTTTAGTAGAGACGGGGTTTCACCGTGTTAGCCAGGATGGTCTCGATCTCCTGACCTCGTGATCCACCCGTCTCGGCCTCCCAAAGTGCTGGGATTACAGGCTTGAGCCACCGCACCTGGCCACAAGATCCAATAAATTAACATAATATTTCTCTTAGAGAACTGCCTGATGCACCCCTGAAGTACTTTGTGCTTTTATGTTTGTTTATTTGTTTGAGACAGAGTCTCGGTCTGTCACCCAGGCTGTAGTGCAGCAGCATGATCTCGGCTCACTGCAACCTCCACCTCCCGAGTTCAAGCAATTCTCCTGCCTCAGCCTCCCGAGTAGCTAGGATTACGGGTGCTCGCCACCACGCCCGGCTAATTTTTGTATTTTTAGTAGAGACGGGGTTTCACCAGGTTGGCCAGGCTGGTCTCGAACTCCTGACCTCAGGTGATCCACCCACCTCGGCCTCCCAAAGTGCTGGGATTACAGGCGTGAGCCAACGCGCCCGGCCAGTACTTTGTATTTTACGTTTCTCCCCTGAATACTCTCAGATCATCTTTTGAAAAGACAACCAGTTTTGTAATATCATTTTCCACTGAAAGAACAGAAGAATAATTCAGCCTTTCACTAGCACGGTTGGCTAAAAATTATTATTGGTCCAAAGGTAGCAAGTTGCCTCAATCGATTCTTCACAGTCAGTTACAGATCCAACTCCTTCCCCCTTCTCACTACTGCACTTGACTAGTCTTCAAAAACCAACAAAAGAAAAATGGCTGGGCATGGTGGCTCATGCCTGTAATCCTAGCACTTTGGGAGGCCGAGGTGGGCGGATCATTTGAGGTCAGAGGTTCAAGACCAGCCTGACCAACATGGTGAAACCCTGGTTCTACTAAAAATACAAAAAAATTAGCCAGGCGTGGTGGTGCATGCCTGTAATTCCAGCTACTGTGGAGGCTGAGGCAGGAGAATCACTTGAATCCAGGAGGTGGAGGTTGCAATGAGCCAAGATCGCACCACTGCACTCCAGCCTGGGTGACAGAGCAAGACTCTGTCCCCGCCCCCCCCCCCAAAAAAAGAAAGAAAATTATCATTATTGTTTTTTAAACATTGCATCAGTATTTTCTTCTTTTTATTTTTTTCTTTTTTTTGACAGAGAAAGTATCTAACTATGTTGCCCAGCCTGGTTTTGAACTCCTGGGTTCAAGCAATCCTCCTGCCTCAGCCTCCTAAAAGTGTGGGATTATAGGTGTGAGCCACTGCACCTGGCCATTGTATCAGTATTTTATCCCTCCCTCCCTTTCTCCCTTCCTGCCTTCCTCCCTTCCTTTTCCTCATTCTCTCCCTGTCGCTCAGGCTGGAGTGCAATGGTGCGATCTCGGCTCACTGCAACCTCCACTTCCCAGGTTCAAGCCATTCTCCTGCCTCAGCCTCCAGAGTAGCTGGGATTATAGGTTCACGCCACTATGCCTGGCTAATTTTCATATTTTTAGCAGAGACGAGATTTTGCCATGTTGGCCAGGCTGGTCTCGAACTCCTAACCTCAGGTGATCCGCCTGCCTCGGCCTCCCAAAGTGCTGGGATTACAGGCTTGAGGCACCTGGCCAAGATGGTGAAACCTTGTCTCTATTAAAAACACCAAAAATTTAGCCGAGCGTGGTGGCAATGCGCCTGTAATCCCAGCTACTCGGGAGGCTGAGGCACAAGAATCACTTGAATCTGAGAGGCAGAGGCTGCAGCGAGCCGAGACTGCACCACTTCACTCCATTCTGGGTGACAGAATGAGACTGCAGCTCAGACAAAAAACAAAACACAAGGAAGCCTGGGGCTCTGGCATCTATGGGGACTCACAGTCACAAAGTCCCTGTCCCTGGGGCCCATTGCCCAGCAGCCCCCGCAAGGGCCACGCCAGTGTCAGGAGAGTCACCGGGATTCGTGGACTTCTCTCAGACCAGAGAAACTTCTGCACCAAGCCCCACAGTGTGACTGGGGGGAGAACTGGGCCGGGCAGGAGGTGGCCGGGGGAGCAGCTGGGGGAGCAGTTGGGAGCGCAGCCTCTCTAGGAAACTGTGGAGGCCTAGCAGCCTCCCCACTCTTCAGCTTCCCTTGCTGATGATGCTAATACTAGAAAAGGAAGTGAGAGGCAGTGAGCTGTCCCTGAGAACAAAACCCAAAACCGCATTATCGGGGTGTGGCTGAAGTGGCCTTGGGTGGCACTGAGCAGGCTCAGGCCTAGAGACTGGTCCCCACCCATCAACATCTCAGAGACAGCGGGACCAGTGTTTGAGGCTGCACACCTGCATCCTTTCCCACAGGGAGGGCTTGGCCACAGCGGGCCACCCAGGAGCCACCTGGGGAGCCCTCACAGGCCCCGGCTTTCAGAAGATTCAGTCAGAGGCAGGAAGGGCCTGGAGATCTGAGGTGAGGGCCCCACCCTGTTCCATTCATGAGGAGGCAGGGCATTGCCTAAGTGGCCTCCTCCCATCGGAAACAAAATCCTCGGCAAAAACACCAACCTTCTCACCTTTCAGGAACCAGGAGTTTGGCCCGCGTGAGGGCCCAAGCAGCTACTATGTGGGGTCCAAGACATGGGTGGGACTGACTCCAGCTGCATTTGACCCCAACAGAAGTAAACACCACAGCCCCAGGGGTGCAGGTGGTTCCCTCCAACCACAGGCCTTCCCCAGCCAAAACCTACAGCCCTAGACATTGGGAGCAGGGCTGGGCCTTAGATCAGAGAAGGTCCCAGTGTCCCCAGAAACACTGCACAGTCCCTCTGGGCAAGGCCTCCCAAATTTCCCCCGTGTTGGGTGTGAGGGGAATAGAGACCCCCAGGTACGTACCTGTTTGCAGAAAAACAAGTGACCACTTCTGGGGGACTCTGGACTTGGTTTTGTGGGGTTTATTTTTATTTTTATTATTTTATTTTTATTTATTTATTTTTTAAAGCGGAGTCTCGCTCTGTCGCCCAGGCTGTGGTGCAGTGGCTGGATCTCAGCTCACTGCAAGCTCCGCCTCCCGGGTTTACGCCATTCTCCTGCCTCAGCCTCCCGAGTAGCTGGGACTACAGGCGCCCGCCACCTCGCCCGGCTAGTTTTTTGTATTTTTTAGTAGAGACGGGGTTTCACCGTGTTAGCCAGGATGGTCTCGATCTGCTGACCTCGTGATCCGCCCGTCTCGGCCTCCCAAAGTGCTGGGATTACAGGCTTGAGCCACCGCGCCCGGCCTATTTTTATTTTTTTTGAGACAGAGTCTCGCTCTGTTGCCCAGGCTGGAGTGTAGTGGCACGATCTCGGCTCACTGCAAGCTCCGCCTCCCCGGTTCAAGCGATTCTCCCACCTCAGCCTCCCAAGTAGCTGGGATTACAAGTATTCCCCGCTGTGTCTGGCTGATTTTTGTATTTTTGGTAGAGATGGGGTTTCACCATGCTGACCAGGCATGGATTGCAGACATGAGCCACTGCCCCCGGCCCATGGTTTTGTGGTGTTGTGAAGCTAAATTCCTCCACATCGAAAGAGGAGATAATTTTAACATGAGTTTGGAGGAGAAGAAAAAACTTTAAACATTTTTGGCCGGGTGAGGTGGCTCACGCCTGTAATCCCAGCACTTTGGGAGGCTGAGGCCAGTGGATCACTTGAGGTCTGGAGTTCAAGACCAGCCTTGCCAACACGGTGAAACCCCATCTCTACTAAAAATACAAAAATTAGCTGGGTGTGATGGCACGCGCCTGTAATCCCAGCTACTCAGTTTGAGACCAGTGGTCCGGTGTGGATAAGGGGGTAGAGCAGGGGAGCTTAGAGTAAGTAAGAAAAGAAATTGGGACCAGGCGCAGTGGCTCACGTCTGTAATCTCAGCACTTTGGGAGGCCGAGGTGGGCAGATCATCTGAGGTCAGGAGTTTGAGACCAGCCTGACTAACAAGGAGAAACCCCGTCTCTAATAAAAATACAAAACTAGCCGTGCTTGTGATCCCAGCTACTTGGGAGGCTGAGGCAGGAGAATCACTTGTACCCGGGAGGCGGAGGTTGCGGTGAGCCAAGATCGTGCCATTGCACTCCACCCTGGGCAACAAGAGTGAAACTCCATCTCAAAAAAAAAAAAAAAAAAGATGATGAAGAAGAAGAAATTGGAGAAACTGAGCTGGGTGGCGTCCAGCCTCGTGAATCTCTCACAAAACCAATATTACGCATCAAAGCTTTTGACATAGTGTTTTGTTTTGTCTATGGGAGTGGGGAAGAAGATGGGAGAATGCTGAGGGCGACTTACAGGTGGGCAAGGAGGCAGACGCTGCCATGGGGGTCTTGGTGACTCAGTGCCGCGGCACAGGGAAACTGTCGCCCAGGGTGGGCAGGGATGCAGCCTCGGAGACCGCCCCAAGCAGCACCGCTAACACCCACGACACCCACTCCTCGCCTCCTGGCTTCCTCCTCTTCCACTCTAGACGGCTTTCTAGCAGGGGAGCAGGGATGCCAGCCCTTCCAGCTCCCTCTGCCTGAGCCACTGAGCCCTCACTCGAGGTTAACTAAAATCCCAGGAAAGGACTCTTGATTGGCACTGGTCAGGGCCTGCCCCCTGACCAATTAAGAGTGGCCAAGTGGTGATGTCACATAACAATGGTTGCTCCTGGGGGTGTCCCACAGTTGGGGGGCAGGTTGGGGAGGTATGGGGAGGGTTCAGGACAGGCAGAATAGCAGAGGGAGGAGCCCACTGCCCAAGGGACTTTGCGTCTCTGCACCCTGCAAAATATATTTATCCTCAACTCACAGATGAGACGGCCATGGCCAGAGAGGGTCTGTGATGACAGCTGCTGAATGGCGGAGTCATGGGTGCCAGTGCTCGGACTCACCTGCTGCACCACTGCCTGGCCTTGGATCCTGTCTCTTCTAGGTGCTCACATCTTCTTGCAAGATTTTTTTTTTTTTTTTTTTGAGACGGACTTTCGCTCTTGTCGCCCAGGCTGGATTGTAATGACTGGATCTTGGCTCACTGCAACCTCCACCTCCCGGGTTCAAGTGATTCTCCTGCCTCAGCCTCCCAAGTAGCTGGGATTACAGATGCACGCCACCACGCCCGGCTAATTTTTTGTCTTTTTAGTAGAGATGGTTTCGCCATGTTGGCCAGGTCGGTCTCAAACTCCTGACCTCAGGTGATCCTCCCTCCTTGGCCTCTCCAAGTGCTGGAATTACAGGCGTAAGCCCCACCTAGCCCCATGTTCTTAACAATCCTTACATCCTCAGGGGCTGGGCGCGAGCCCCAGGACTGCGCCAGCTCACCTCGGCTGCGGTGTTGGCATCTGATTTGCTGGTTAGAGTCTCCATGTGTTAAATTTGCATTTCCCTTGTTATTATGGTATTAGGTTTTATTCCCAATTCTCAGAGCTAGAATATATGGCTCAAAGTGATTCAGGAGGCATGCAGGAGTCATGTGGATCCCGCCACGTGGACAATCTTGTAAACATAAACAAGGGGCAGGGGAGTCATGCAAATGCAGAGAGGGTCCCGCGCCAGCTACTCTGCAGTTGCAGCTGGAAAGAGCAAGCAGGCAGGACAGCCAGGAGCCCGCAGGGACTAACTGGCCTCCACCTAACCCCAGCTCCTGGCAGTGGCTGTGATGCAGCTGTGAGTGTGGAAGAGGCCAAGAGCTTTTTTTTTTTTTTTTTTTTTTTTTTTTTTTTTAAATCTTGAGACAAGAGTCTCGCTCTGTCACCCAGGCTGGAGTGCAATGGTGCAATCTCGGCTCACTGCAACCTCTGCCTCCTGGGTTCAAGTGATTCTCCTGCCTCAGCCTCCTGAGTAGCTGGGATTACAGGCATATGCCACCACGCCCGGGTAATTTTTGTATTTTTAGTATAGATGGGGTTTCACCATGTTGGTCAGACTGGTCTCAAACTCCTGACCTCGTAATCCTCCTGCGTTGGCCTCCCAAATGCTGATATTACAGGTGTGAGACACCACGCCTAGCCGGGAGCTCTTTTTTGAAGTGGGCACTTGTATTCTCTAAATCCATAGGGGTTTTTTTTTTTTTTCCAGAACAAGCAAAAAATAATTATTTGCAGCAGAAAACTGATTAATTTTTGACACTAAAGGCAGAGATGTTCAAACGATAGACACCATTCAATGTCCCCTTTCCTCTAGCAAGAAAAGTGAAACAGGTCACACTGTGCTGAGAAGGCAGGAAAACCTGCTTGTTGTGACGAATTATGTACCTCCAGATCCACTGGCTGAAACCCTAACTCCCAGTACCTCAGAATGGGACCGTATTTGGAGAGAGGGTAAAGGGGTATTTAAGTTCAAATAAGATCATATGGGTGGGTATTTAAGTTTTTTAAAAAGGTCATACTATCCTTATGAGAAGAGATTAGGCTGGGCATGGGAGCCTTACTCCTGTAGTCCCAGCACTTTGGGAGGCCAAGGCAGGCAGATCACTTGAGCCCAGGAGTTCAAGACCAGCCTGGGCAACATGGCAAGACCTCATCTCTACAAAAATATACGAAAATTAGGGCTGGGTGCGGTGGCTCATGCCTGTAATACCAGCACTTTGGGAGGCCAAGGCAGGTAGATCACCTGAGGTCAAGAGTTTGAGACCAGCTTGGCCAACATGGTGAATCCCCATCTCTACTAAAAATATAAAAATTAGCCGGGCATTTTAACGGGTGCCTGTAGTCCAGCTAGTCAGGAGGCTGAGGCACAAGAATCGCTTGAACCGGGAGGCAGAAGTTGCAGTGAGCCAAGATTGCACCACTGCACTCCAGCCTGTGAGACTCTATCTCAAAAAAGGGGAGACTCTATCTCAAAAAAGGGGAAGAAAAAAATTAGCTGGTCACTGTGGTGTGTGCCTGAAGTCCCTGCTACTAGAGGAGCCAAGGTGGGAGCAGCTGAGCCTGGGAGGTCAAGGCTGCAGTGAGTCAAGATTGCACCACTGCACTCCAGCCTGGGTGACGGAATGAGAATCTGCCCCCCCAAAAAAAGAAGAGATGAGGACATAAACACACACAGAAGGAAGACAGTATGAAGACCTGGGAAGGAGAAGGTGGCCACCCACAAGCCAAGGATAGAGGCCTCAGAAGACACCAACGCCACTGACACCTTGATCTTAGACTTCCGGCCTCTAGAGTTGTGAGAAAATGAATTTCTATCGTCACAGTGGTGCACACCTGTAGTCCCAGCTACTCAGGAGACTGAGGCAGGAGGATCACTTGAGTCCAGGAGTTTGAGGCTGGAGGCTCTATGATCACACCTGTGAATACCTGCATTACCTCCCGCCTCTGGCGGAACAGTAAGACTCTGTCTCTAAAAAAAAAAGAAAAAAAAAATCATAAGCTGGGCGCGGTGGCTCAAGCCTGTAATCCCAGCACAGGCACACACCACCACGTCCAGCTAATTCTTTGTAATTTTAGTAGAGACAGGGTTTCACCATGTTGACCAGGATGGTCTCGATCTCCTGACTGCGTGATACACCCGCCTCGGCCTCCCAGAGTGCTGGGATTACAGGTGTGAGCCACCACGCCTGACCTTCTTTTTGTATTTTTAGTAGAGATGGGGTTTTGCCATGTTGGCCAGGCTGGTCTTAAACTCCTGACCTCAGGTGATCCACCTGCCTCAGCCTCCCAGGGTGCTGGGATTACAGGCGTGAACCATCACGCCTGGCCAATGATGTATTTTTAGCTACATCTAAATGCTGTGCCAGAGATAGAACCTTCTCCAAAGCCAGATGTCACCAGAGAGAGGCTTAAAACTCAGCTAGCCAGGGACAGGCCCAGGTCGAGAGGGTGGCGTGCTGCTGGTGTGTCGTCAGGACCACACCATGGGCAGCCTCCTAAGGAAACATCACCAGTTTCTGAGGCCAGGTTTGACCCGAACACCCAGAAGGGTCCCATCTTAGCCTATTTGGGCAGGTGTGACAAATACCCCAGGACCAGGAGGCTTCTAAACAACAGACACTTCATTCTCAAAGTTCTAGAGGCCGGAAAGTCGAGAAGTCAAGGCAGTGGCAGATATAACTGTCCTGTTCAGAGTTAGTCATTCTATTTATTAATTTATTTTTAGGCTAGGCACGGTGGCTCACGCCTGTAATCCCAGCACTTTGGGAGGCCTAGGCAGATCACCTGAGGCTGGGAGTTTGAGACCAGCCTGACCAACATGAAGAAACCCGTCTCTACTAAAAATACAAAATTAGCCAGGCATGGTGGTACATGCCTGTAATCCCAGCTACCTGGGAGGCTGAGGCAGGAGAATCACTTGAACCCGCAAGGCGGAGGTTGCAGTGAGCCAAAATCATGCTATTGCACTCTAGCCTGGGCAAGAGCGAAACTCCGTCTCAAAAAAAAGAAACAAAAACAAAAATTAGCCGGGCATGGTGGTAGGCGTGTGGAATACCAGCTACTCAGGAGGCTGAGACATGAGAATCACTTGAACCCAGGAGGTAGAGGGTGCAATGAGCCGAGATTACGCACCACTGCACTCCAGCCTGGGTGACAGAGCGAGACTCCGTCTCAAAAAAAAAAAAAAAAAATTAGCTGGGCATGGTGGCGTATGCCTGTAATTCCAGCTACTCAGGAGGCTGAGGTGAGAGAATCACTTGAACCCAGGAGGTGGAGGTTTCTGTAAGCCGAGATCACTCCATTGCACTCCAGCCTGGGTGAGCGAGCAAGTCTCCTTCTCAAAATAAAATAAAATAAAAAATATTTTTAGAGACGGGGTCTTGCTCTGTCCAGAGTGGCAGAAACAGAAACTTTCCTGTAGCAGGCAGCTGTCAGGGCCTGGGGGACACAGAATGTCTCCCTGGAATTCCCCCTGAACCCCAAAGGTACTTTGATAACAGCCGGGGCCACCCCTTTGACTTCTTCCTCGCTCTTAGAAAAGTCCTCCGTCGGCGGAGCTTGCAGTGAGCTGAGATCCGGCCACTGCACTCCAGCCTGGGCGACAGAGCGAGACTCCGTCTCAAAAAAAAAAAAAAAAGAAAAGAAAAGTCCTCCGTCAGGACCAGGCACGGTGCCTCATGCCTGCAATCCCAGCACTTTGGGAGGCCAAGGTGGCAGATCACTTGAGCCCGGGAGTTCAAGACCAGCCTGAGTAACATAGTAAGACCACGAAAGATCAAAAAAATCAGCCGGGCGTGGTGGCATGTGCCTGTAGTCCCAGCTCCTTGGAAGGCTGAGGCGGAAAGATCACCTGAGCCCGGGAGGTTGAGGCTGCAGTGAGCTGTGATCACAACACTGCACTCTAGCCAGGGCAACAGAGGAAGACCCTGTCTCAAAAAAATATGTCAAGAAAAGAAAAGAAAAAAAAACCCGAAAAATCCCCTGCCAGTCTGGAACCCCCAATCCATGCGTCACGCGGCTGTGGCTGATTTTTAATCTGCTGGTCTTGTGCGTTTGCAGAGGAACTCTGCCAGAATTGGAGTAATTTGGTTAAGGCCGAAGCTGAGTGGACACAGAGAGCTTGTCCTGTGTCCTGGGAGGATGGCAGGAGGAGGCCACAAGTTCCCAGAACCACAGCCCTCACAGATGGAGGGGGATTGGGAGAGACCCCTCCCTGCACAGCCCCCAGTAACCAGTGCGTCACCCCAACCTGGGAGGGAAGGATGATTACTCTTCCTAATTTACAGGTGAGAAAACCGAGGCTCTGAACGGCCCATGGTCTCACAGAGAATGAGCAGCCGAAAGGTGCTAACCAGGCCTGTTGGAGCCCACAGCCTCGTCTGCCTGTCGGGACAGGTGCTGCCACTGAACGAGGTGGCTGAGCTGATCCGGGGTGCCCTCTCCCCAATACCCCTTTCCCATGGGTCCCTCGCATGCCTGGGAGCTCTTCCAGAGGCAGCCTTTGGAGTCCGGCAAAGGATCTGTCCAGGTCACTTCCTGGGGACTTGCCTTAGCTGACCCCCGAGCTGGACAGCAGGGAGGGGGCCTGGGAAATAGTCGAGGAGGAGGACCACGGGGTTGGGGGAGCCTTCATGGCCTCCGCCCCTCGCCTCACTTCCCCTTCCAGCCTGGCCCTGGCCTTTCCGCCCCTCCTTCTGCTCCCCATGGGCACCCAGGGACAGATGTGGCCTGTTAGTGCTAGCCCAGAGCTGTGGGTGATGCCTGTCACCTGTGTCCACGACTCAAGGGACAATCAAAGTCCTCTCTCAGCTCCCAAAAGGCTGACCCCACCCTGGGCAGCACGGTCCTTTGTCCTGCTTTCCTGGGGGAACCACTTGTTTGTTGACATGGGGACTTGTCCTAGCTCCAGAGTGTTTTGCTTTATTTTAAATAACAGGTCAAGGCAGCTTGAACGGGGGCGTGAGAGGAAGTCAGAGGCAATCCCAGGGCAGCAGCCCTGCAGGGCGACCCTCCACCCTAATGTCTCCCACAGACTGGCTAGGTTTCAGAGCCATCTGAGGACACGGCTGGGACAGGCCCCCACCCCACATCACCTGGCCTTGCACTGTGTTTCAGGATCTGGGGTGGGGGTTTTCCGTGGGCGTATAAGATGTCTCACAGTTTCCTAACAGGAAACGTGGGGTGTGGAGGCCTCCTTCGGGTCCCAGTCCACTGGGGTTAAGAAGAAGGGCTTGAGGCCAGGTGCAGTCGTTCATGCTTGTAATCCCAGCACTTTGGGAGGCCAAGGCGGGCAGATCATTTGAGGTCAGGAGTTCTAGACCAGCCTGACCAACATGGTGAAACCACGTCTCTACTAAAATTACAAAAAAAAAAATTAGCCAGGTGTGGCCAGGGGCAGTGGCTCACATCTGTAATACCAGCACTTTGGCAGGCAGAGGCAGGCAGATCATGCGGTCAAGAGGTAAAGACCAGCACGGCCAATATGGTAAAACCCCGTCTCTACTAAAAATACAAAAATTAGCAGGGCGTAGCTGGGCACGGTGGCTCACCCCTGTAATCCCAGCACTTTGGGAGGCTGAGGCGGGTGGATCACTTGAGGTCAGGGGTTCGAGACCAGCCTGGCCAACATGGTGAAACCCCATCTCTAGGCTGGGCGCAGTGGCTCAAGCCTGTAATCCCAGCACTTTGGGAGGCCGAGACGGGCGGATCACGAGGTCAGGAGATCGAGACCATCCTGGCTATCATGGTGAAACCCCCTCTCTACTAAAAAATACAAAAAAACTAGCCGGGCGAGGTGGCGGGCGCCTATAGTCCCAGCTACTCGGGAGGCTGAGGCAGGAGAATGGCGTAAACCCAGGAGGCGGAGCTTGCAGTGAGCTGAGATCCAGCCACTGCACTCCAGCCTGGGCGACAGAGTGAGACCCTGTCTCAAAAAAAAAAAAAACAAAAAAGAAACCCCCTCTCTACTAAATATACAAAAATTAGCTGGGCACGGTGGTGTGTGCCTGTAATCCCAGCTACTCAGGAGGCTGAGGCCGGAGAATCACTTGAACACGGGGGAGGCGGTGGTGTTTGCAGTGAGCCAAGATCGTGCCACTGTACTCCAGCCTGGGCAACAGAGTGAGACTCCATCACACAAACACACACAAACACACACACAATTAGCCAAGCATGGTGGCAGGTGCCTGTAATCCCAACTACTAGGGAGGTTGAGACAGGAGAATTGCTTGAACCCAGGAGGTGGAGATTGCCGTAAGCCGAGATCACGCCACTGCACTCCAGCCCGGGCAACAGAGCGAGACTCTGTCTTAAAAGAAAAAAAAAAAAAAAAGAAGAAAGGCTTGGCCCTTGGCTTCCACACAGAGCCCTGGGGTCCCAGCACCCTGCTCCCCAGGCCTACCCTGGACCCCAAAGCCTGCAGCCCCACTGCCTCCCAGGCCATGAGGCCCAGGACCCAAGTCCTCGCCTATGAATGGAGATAGCACCCTGCCCACCTGGCCACGCAGGGAGAGGGCAAGACGACCTGGTCATCACACTCCACCAGTGTCACCTTCCTGGTTTCCCCTCCCAGAGACTCTTCCACTCATTGAACGAACACAGAGGCCTTGGCCTTGGCAGGGAGCCAGTCACTGTGGGTGGGCAGCGCCGACAGCCGTCACTGGGAGCAGGGCAGGAGAGGGCACAGGGGTCGCTGAGCAGAGTGGCAAGGGGCCGCTCTGGGCAACTGGCTGAAGTCAGCAGTCATTGGCCATGGGCCTATACCCTCGAGAGGCCTGGCCAGGTCTGTGCCACCCTCTGATGGGGGCAGTCGGGCACCTGGAGAGATCATCCCAGTGAGACAGACACACTGGCACACGCTCCCCTTCCCAAGGAGAAACGACAAGCTGTCTCGAGAGACGGGCTGGATGCAACACGGGCAGGAACACAGATGGGGCAGGAACCCGGGCCCGATGTTCATCACTGGCCCTTGCCTGAGGCCACCTCTACATAGGGGACCCAAACGTGATAACCACGGTGAAGGCTTGGGGTCGCCCTTGAGCTATACAAGAAGATCCTGTCTCATCTTAAGAACACCTTGGCCAAGGCTGGGTACAGTGGCTCACGCCTGTAATCCCAGCAGTTTGGGAGGCCTAGGTGGGCGGATCACCTGAGGTCAGGAGTTCGAGACCAGCCTGGCCAACATGATGAAACACCGTCTCTACTAAAATACGAAAATGAGCCGGGCGTGGTGGTGTGCACCTGTAATCCCAGCTCCTCCGGAGGATGAGGCAGGAGAATCGTTTGAACCTGGGAAGTGGAAGTTGCAGTGAGCCGAGTTTGTGCCACTGCACTCCAGCCTCGGTGACAGAGTGAGACTCCATCAAAAAAAAATACCAAAAAAAAACCCTCAACTCTATGAGGTCCACACTGTAAGGAAGCACAGAAGCAGCAAAGGCTTTGCTGAGTATTGGGACCCTACCCTGGGCAACAAGCTCGGGCATGCATGGGAAGGAGCTGTGCCCAGCAATGATGGGATTTTGTGTTTTTTTAAGGCATGCGCCACCATGCCCAGCTAATTTTGTATTTGTAGTACAGACAAGGGTTCTCCATGTTGGCCAGGCTGGTCTTGAACTCCTGACCTCAGGTGATCCACCCGCCTCAGCCTCTCAAAATGCTGGTGTTACAGGCGTGAGCCACCGCACCCGGCCAGTGATGCTTAGTTTTTCTGCCAGTGGTGAGGCTGGGAACACAGGGACCATGGGAGTGGGAGCAGCCAGCCTGAGGATGGACAGTACTACAGGGGCACCCCCACCTGGCATGGGAGGTTAAGAGCCAGCCACCAGGCCTACATGGCTAGGCAGAGTGGATCCGTAGCTGCCAGGAGAGGGTGGTGCCCCTGGGGAGGGCACAGAATGTCCTCTTTGAGTCCCTCAGCCTGCATCCTGCAGGCTGCAAAGCGCAGTCGCCTGGAGCGGCCGGTGCTGACTGGGATGCTAACCAAGCGCTTCTCATTGCTGGGGGGCCTCTCTCTTTCCCATCCCAACAAACAGGCCAGGCCTTCGGCTCTCTTGTCTCAGGGAAAGCAGACAGAGCAGGCAACTAGATCATAGCCTCCCTGGCCAGCACCCACACACCCTGGAGTGACAGAAACTGGAGCCCCCTGAGAGGATTAGGCTGGGGCAAGCAGGAGGGCAGTGGGTTAGAGGCAGGTGCAGGCGGACGGGAGGGGTTGGCAGCCTCCCCACCTAAGCCTGGGAAGGGATGAGGCCCCTCCTAGCCTCAGATGGCAGGACCCTGGGATCTTGCAGGTGGCTGCAGGGGAGGCCACGATAGCCAAACCCTGGAGACAGGAATCCCAGGGAAACTGTCCTTATAAAATTTATAAAATTGGCCGGGCGCGGTGGCTCAAGCCTGTAATCCCAGCACTTTGGGAGGCCAAGACGGGCGGATCACGAGGTCAGCAGATCGAGACCATCCTGGCTAACACAGTGAAACCCCGTCTCTACTAAAAAATACAAAAAACTAGCCGGGCGAGGTGGCGGGCGCCTGTAGTCCCAGCTACTCGGGAGGCTGAGGCAGGAGAATGGCGGGAACCTGGGAGGCGGAGCTTACAGTGAGCTGAGATCTGGCCACTGCACTCCAGCCCGGGCAACAGAGCGAGACTCTGTCTCAAAAAAAAAAAAAAAAAAATTTATAAAATTAAACAGGGTCCGGGTACAGTGGCTCATGCACGTCATCCCAGCACTTTGGGAGGCTGAGGCAGGCAGATCACTTGAGATTAGGAGTTTGAGACCAGCCTGGTCAACATGGCAAAACCCTGTCTCTATTAAAAACACAAAAATTAGCTGGCTGTGGTGATGGGCACCTTTACAGGCGCCACAGCTACTCGGGAGGCTGAGGAAGGAGAATTACTTGAACCGAGAAGCGGAGGTTGCAGTGAGCTGAGATTGCACCACTGCACTCCAAGCTGGGCGACAAGAGCGAGACTCCATCTCAAAAAAAAAAAAAAAAAAAAAAAGTAATCAGGGAAGAGGAGGGAAAAATGGAAACAAGCCAAGCTTGCAAGCTACTCAGCATGAGCTGTGAGGGCAGCCTGCTCTCTGACAGCTGCCTCACGGCCATGCAGTGCCTGTGGCCTCAGAATCACACAGACCCTGTCTCAGGATGATAACACCCCTTAACTGCTCTGTAGATAGCCACTTGTACATCATGAAACGTTAACTTTTGCATTTGAGATATTCTTTTAGGTCCTGCATCCGGATGAAACTACTGACGCCAGCTAGTCTGAAAGATCCCACAAAGAACTGACTCACGGGAAAAAAAAAAAAAAAAGCCGTTTCCACATCCTGATGAATTCATCTCCGTGTCCCCACCAATCAACGGCTCCAGTTTTCCAACCCCCTTGACTTCTTTATAGGATCCCCGTAAAAGCCTCAGCCCGGAACTCCTCCAGAGGTGGATTTGAGGTCTCCTCCCAATTCCTTGCTCTGTGCTCTGCAATCATTAAACTCTTTCTTTGCTGCAAACCCTGCTGTCTCAATGTCCTGGTCTGCTACTGAGCAACGGGCATGCAAACATGTCAGTCCTATGACACCAGCCTTAGCCAAACGCTAGGCCCAGGAAAGTCACACCCTAGAGGTCTAGACAAGAAGAGTGTCAGCAGGGACCATTTTGTATTGTACACTGCAGGCCCAGCTAATTTTTGTACTTTTAGTAGAAACGGGGTTTCACCATGTTGGCCAGGCTGGTCTCTGGTCTCAAACCCGTGACCTCAGGTGACCCGCCCACCTTAGCCTCCCAAAGTGCTGGGGTCACAGGCCCGGCAGTTCCTGTTAATGAGTATAATAAAATCTTTACATCTTGTTTTTTGGAAAATGCTATATTTCAGCTTTCTTCTTAAAAGATGTTTTCCTTGGTACACATTACAAATTAATATTTTATCCTCACATTTTGGAAACATTACTCCACTGTCTTCCAGCTTCCATTGTCATTGAAATCCTCCCTATTGTCCTCTACTAGGTTTTTTTTTTTAATTGGCCGGGCGCAGTGGCTCATGCCTGTAATCCCAGCACTTTGGGAGGCTGAGGCGGGCGGATTACGAGGTCTGGAGTTTGAAACCTGCCTGGCCAACATGGTGAAACCTGTCTGTACTAAAAAATACAAAAATTAGCCGGGCGTGGTGGTGTGTGCCTGTAATCCCAGCTACTTGGGAGACTGATGCAGGAGAATTGCTTGAACTTGGGAGGTGGAGGTTGCAGTGAGACGAGATCACACCACTGCACTCTAGCCTGGGTGACAGAGCAAGACTCCATCTCAAGACTCCAGTTATGGTGGCTCATGCCTGTAATCCCAACACTTTGGGAGGCTGAGGCTAGCAGATTGCTTGAGTTCGGGAATTCGAGGCCAGCCTGGGCAACATGGTAAAACCCCGTTGTCACTGGTGGAGGTTCTTGGCATCTTGAGCAAAGAATTGGACAAAATGCACAAACAAAGCAAGGAAGAAATAAAGGGATTTCTTGAAAATGAAAATACACTCTGCAGTGTGGGAGCTGTCCTGAGCATAGGGGCTCAAAGGCCCCGTTACAGAATTTTTGGGAATTTAAATACCGTCTAAAAGATTCCATTGGTTGGCCGGGCGCGGTGGCTCAAGCCTATAATCCCAGCACTTTGGGAGGCCGAGACAGGCGGATCACGAGGTCAGGAGATTGAGACCATCCTGGCTAACACGGTGAAACCCCGTCTCTACTAAAAAATACAAAAAACTAGCTGGGCGAGGTGGCGGGCGCCTGTAGTCCCAGCTACTCAGGAGGCTGAGGCAGGAGAATGGCGTGAACCCGGGAGGCGGAGCTTGTAGTGAGCTGAGATCCAGCCACTGCACTCCAGCCTGGGCGACAGAGCCAGACTCCGTCTCAAAAAAAAAAAAAAAAAGATTCCATTGGTTACTTAGAGTATGCCCTATGTAAATGAAGAGGATGAAGTAAAGTTACAAGGTTATCTACTTGGCCTATGCCCTGTGGAGAGGATATTTCCTGTCATAGTTGAAGTGTGAATTGGCCTTACGTGCCCTGCCTCCAGACCCTATTTTCCTGCCTCACTGTCTCTACTAAAAATACAAAAGACTTAGTCAGGCGTGGTGACACGTGCCTGTAGTCGCAGCTACTGGGGAGGCTGAAGTGGGAGGATTGCTTGAGCCCCAGAGGCAGAGGCTGCAGTAAGTGGAAATCATGCCACTGTATTCCAGCCTGGGCGATGGAGCCTGTCTCAAAAAAAAAAAACGTCTCCCATTCATCTCGCTGCCACGATCTGCAGCTTTCCAAAAGCATACCTAGGTTTAAATTATTTTTATTTATCCTGCTCAATGTACGTTGTGATTCTATGTTTATAGATTCCTGACTTGCACCATTTCTAGAAAATTCTCAGTCATTAGCTTTTTTTTTTTTTTGAGAGGCAGAGTCTCACTCTGTCTCCAAGCTGGAGTACAGTGGTGAGATCTCCGCTCACCACAACCTCTGCCTCCTGGGTTCAAGCAATCCTCCTGCCTCAGCCTCCCGAGTAGCTGGGACTACAGGCACCTGCCACCACGCCCAGCTAATTTTTGTATTTTTAGTAGAGATGGGGTTTCACCATATTGGCCAGGCTGGTCTCAAACTCCTGACCTTGTGATCTGCCCGCCTCAGCCTCCCAAAGTGCTGAGATTACAGGCAAGAGCCACCACCCCCAGCAGCTTTTTTTGAGAGGGAGTTTAGCTCCTGTTGCCTGAGGTTCAAGCAATTCTCCTGCCTCAACCTCCCAAGTAGCTGGGATTACAGGCATGTGTCACTACACTGGCTAATTCGGGTTTTTTATTTTTTTGAAATGGTGTCTCCGTTACCCAGGCTGGAGTGCAGTGGTGTGATCTCAGCCCACTGCAACCTCTACCTCCCGGGTTCGAGCAATTCTCCTGCCCCAGCCTCCCAAGTAGCTGGGATTACAGACACCCGCTACCATACTAGCTAATTTTTGTACTTTTTGGTAGAGCTGGGGTTTCACCATGTTGGCCAGGCTGGTCTCGAACTCCTGACCTCAGGCGATCCCCGCCTGCCTCAGGCTGCCAAAGTGCTGGTATTACAAGTGTGAGCCACCATGCCTGGCCATTAGCTCTTTATTTGCTGCCTCTCCTCCCTCCCCTCCTAGGACTCAAGATTAGACTCTGTGAACGTCCCCTGGTGGGTGGTGGGCAGGTCTAGACAAACATGCCCCCAAAGTCTGAGGAAGCTAAGAGGCTGAAGAAAGAGGCTGACAAATCTGGCTTCTCAGGAAAAAACATTTAATAGGGCCTTATGAACAGAAGCCATGTCTGCCTCTAAGGCAGCGAGACAAGACAGTGGATCCCCACATTCTCACTCCCAGACTCATAGCCTGGGAAAGGGTGAGTCAGAGGAGCGAGCAGGACACTTGAAGTATGATAACATTAAGGTTGTTTGACCTTAGGGCAGGATTTACAGTAAGTATGTGCTCTTACACAAGGAACAATAGAGAAACTGGAAATCTTTCTGTTTTTGAGTCGAAGTCTCACTTTGTCACCCGGGCTGGAGTGCAGTGACACGATCTCGGCTCACTGCAACCTCTGCCACCAGGTTTCAAGGGACTCTCCTGCCTCAGCCTCCTGAGTAGCAGGCACAGGCCACCACGCCCGACTTATTTTTGTATTTTTAGTAGACAAGGGGCCAGGCGCGGTAGCTCATGCCTGTAATGCCAGCACTTTGGGAGGCCAAGGAGGGCGGATCACTTGAGGTCAGGAGTTTGAGATCAGCCTGGCAAACATGGTGAAACCCCATCTCTCCTAAAAGTACAAAAATTAGCTGGGCATGGTGGTGCGTGCCTGTAATCCCACCTGCTCAGGAGGCTGAGGCAGGAGAATCGCCTGAATCTGGGAGGCGGGGGTTGCAGTGAGCCGAGATGGCGCCACTGCACTCCAGTCTGTGTGATGGAGAGACTCCGTCTCAAAAAAGAAATAAAATAGTAGAGACGGGGTTTCACCATGTTGCCCAGGCTGATGTCCAACTCCTGACCTCAGGTGATCCACCCGCCTCGGCCTCCCAAATTAAAAGTTCTCCTATGGGTTCCAAACCCGAGAGCCAATAGACAACACGAGGCAATGCAGAGCAAACACGCTGTTATAATTAGCGATTGGATGCAGGCAGGCTGAGGCCTAAAATGGCGTCAGCACCAAGTGAGGACGGGGCAGGGTTTTAGTCTCCTGTAAACAGGAAGCGCCCCAGTCTGACGTCACTGCCACCTAGTACCCGGACGGCCTCCCTCTAGCTCTCAGCGGGTATGTGTCTTCCGGCCAGAGTAAGTGTCTTCCAGCCACGGTAGGTGTTTTCCGACTGGCTCTCTTCCTGCTTCTGCCATCTTGCTGGGCAGGCTGCTGCCACAAGTAGTCTTGCGCCTTGGGACTGGGCCTGAGAAGGGAGGAGTTACTCATCCCTTCAAGCTTTCAGGTCCCGGGGAGAATCACCAAAGTGCTGGGATTACAGGGCTGAGCCACCGCGCCTGACCAAACTGGAAATCTTAGAGGCCTCCCTGAACTGGGATTATTCAGAAGTCAACATGGCGGATTAGCGTCCAAGATGGAGCTGCTTTGGCAGCCTCGGCAGCCTCGACCTCCCCAGCTCAAGCGAGCCTCCCACTGGAACTACAGGCATGCACCACCGTGCCCGTCTAATTTTGTATTTTATGTTTTAATTTTATTTATTTATTTTGAGATGGAGTCTCGCTCTGTCGCCCAGGCTGTAGTGCGGTGGCGCGATCTCGGCTCACTGCAACCGCCCTCTCCCTAGTTCAAGCAATTCTGCCTCAGCCTCCGGAGTAGTTGGGACTACAGGTACCCGCCACCACGCCCCGCTAATTTTTTGTATTTTAGTATAGATGGGGTTTCACCATGTTGGTCAGGATGGTCTCGATCTCCTGACCTCGTGATCCACCCACCTTGGCCTCCCAAAGTGCTGGGATTACAGGCGTGAGTCACCGTGTCCGGCCTTTATTTTTTAATTTTTTTTTTAGAGACAAAGTCTCACTATGTTGCTCAGGCTAGTCTCAAACTTCTGGCCTCAAGTGATCCTCCCGCCCGACCTCCCAAAGTGCGGGGATTACAGGCGTCAGCCAGGGCGCCCAGCCTCTGTGTCTCTTTATTGCTATTAACATTTCATCCTCTTTCCTACTCCACGTCCTCCCCTCCACTTCCTGGCTTCCCTCTCAGGCTCCAGGCCTTGCCAAGGCCCCACCCGGCCTCCAGGGATGTTCCAAGGACCAGACTGCCAGGCTGAAGTGAGTGTTCTCTGGGTTCAGCTGAGATCAGCTGGAATCTCCCCCAAAGCAAATTTCCTAGGTAACTTAAGGGCAAACAGAGGCCAAACAATGGAAAGAATAGAGGCCCCCAGAGGGAGAGGCCAAAGGGGCCGCCATGGGCTGTCCCCGGGGCTGAGCCTGGGCTCTGCTCCAAATGCCAGCCCTCCTCCCCACCAGAGTCCTCTTGCCTCAGGCTCGGAAGATTGAATCACTAGGAGGCCCCCAGGTGCTTCTCCCCACCCCCACCCACTGCTGATCCCCTGGCGGGGGAGATGAGAAGGCGCAGGTCGGGGGCAGGGCTGGAATCCCCCTAAGCCACAGACAAAACTGAAAAATGAAGCGTCTGTCCTCTGGGGATGGGGGTTGGAACCCATGACAGAGGGTGCTCAGTCCCCCAGCCCAGCCCAAGTCCAGTCTGAATGTCCCCTGCCCCAGACCCTCACAGATTTTCAATCTCCTGCCACCCAGGATGGCCACTGCTGGGCCTGTATGGTCCTCCCAGGACCCTAGGAGAGAGGATGCTCTGACCCACACAGCACTTCGCTACTCAGGACTTGCAGGAGCCCCTACCCAGAGCGCGAGAGCCAGCAGACCCGGGGCAACCAATCCGAGTCCAGACCTTGTACCGAGCTGATTGGCTCAAGGAGAACCAATCAGAGCCCAGAGTTGGGATTTTGCAAACGAGATGCAGAAGAGAATTTTTGTCTTCCCAGTGCCGCGGAGAGCCAGCCTGTCAAGAAAAGAGATAAGGAGTGGACAGGAAGAGAGTGGTGGAGGCACTGGGGCACTAGCTTTGGGGTATTCCTGCTTGTCCCAATTTTCGGTTTGGAATCTTCCCAACTCCACAAGCCAGTGAATCCTCTTTGTGGCTGAGTGAATGTTGAAGTGGATTTCTGAAATTTGCAACTAAGAGAATCCTGATTCTCTTAGTTGCAAGGATGTTTACACGTTGAAACAAAACAAACAGGAAAAACCTGGGCCCTGTCACCCCGGGCTCCAGGCCATGCAAGCTTCTCAGGAGAGTGGTCTACACCTGCTGTCTCTCCTGCCGAGGTCTGGTCTCTCCATGCTGCCCACTGAAACCGCCCCCACCACTACCCCCACAAGGAGGCCAAAGACCTACGTGTCCCCGAGCCTGAGAGACACACTCAGTCGTCATCTTCCTAAATCCTGCCAGGGCCTGATGCTGCCCCATACTCTCCTCCCCCTCAAGACTCTGTCCTGGCCTCTCATCCCTTCTTTTCCTCTCCTCCTCTGGGGACCTCGCAGGCCAATCACAGCCACCTAAATCCTTGTCACTGGCCCAGGCCTCTGCCTGGAGGTTGCTCAAGACACCTTAGTACGACATGCCAAAATCAAACTCAGCCTCTTTCCCCGCACTCTCCTACCTCCCGGCCTTTGTACAAGCTGTTCCCTCTGCCCAGTGTGCCCTCTCCACCCTGACCCCCTATATAAACCAATTGCCTTTCCAGCTTCCGGACTCCCTGGCATCAGCCCACACCCTGCAAAACTTCTTGCCCAAGCTGGAGGAGCCAGGTAGGAGGAGGGTCCTAGTTGTGACGTCCCCACTGAAGGAAATCAAAATATCACACCCCAAAATATGGCTCCCTGCTATAATGAGCATTTGAATTAAAAACCCGTAGGCAGGCCGGGCGCGGTGGCTCACGCCTGTAATCCCAGCACTTTGGGAGGCTGAGACAGGCGGATCACGAGGTCAGGAGATCGAGACCATCCCAGCTAACACGGTGAAACCCCGTCTCTACTAAAACTACAAAAAAAGAAAAAAGCCAGGCGTGGTGGCGGGCGCCTATAGTCCCAGTTACACGGGAGGATGAGGCAGGAGAATGGCGTGAACCCGGGGGGCGGAGCTTGTGCCACTGCACTCCAGCCTGGGCGACAGAGCAAGACTCAGTCTCAAAAAAATAAAATAAATAAATAAATGAAATTAACAACCCTGAGAGATCGGCAATGCAGGAAGAGACTTTTCCCCAGTCTACCTAAAGGTGGGACTCACCCGCCAAGGAGAACAGCTGTTCTTTTTGTCACGCGCGTCCCTGTGTGAAGAGACCACCAAACAGGCTTTTGTGTGAGCGACAAGGCTGTTTATTTCATATTTCACCTGGGTGCAGGCTGGCTGAGTCTGAAAAGAGAGTCAGCAAAGGGTGGTGGGATTGTCGTTGGTTCTCATAGGTTTGGGATAGGCGGTGGAGTTAGGAGCAATGTTTTGCGGGCAGGGGGTGGATCTCACAAAGTACATTCTCAAAGGTGGGGAGAATTACAAAGAACCTTCTCAAGGGTGGAGAGATTACAAAGAACCTTCTTAAGGGTGGGGAGATGACAAAGTACCTGGATCAGTTAGGGTAGGGCAGAAACAAATCACAATGGTGGAATGTCATTAGTTAAGGCTATTTTCACTTCTTTTGTGGATCTTCAGTTGCTTCAGGCCATCTGGATGTGTACGTGCAGGTCACAGGGGATATGATGGCTTAGCTTGGGCTCAGAGGCCTGACACTTTTCCCTCCCTGTTATGTCATTATCCAAAAATGCAGCCACACCTGAACAAATTCTTTTTTCTTTTTCTTTTCTTTTCTTTTTTTTTTTTTTTTTAAGCCAGAGTGTCACTCTGTCGCCCAGGCTGGAGTGCAGTGATGCGATCTCAGCCCACTGCAACCTCCACCTCCTGGGTTCAAGCGATTCTCCTGCCTCAGCCTCCTGAGTAGCTGGGATTACAGGGGTGAGCCACCTCTCCCACCCCCTGAACACATTCTTTCCAAGACAATGACTGTCTCCAGGGGTTGTTGAAATTCTAAAGAGAATGATTTAGAAATTAATCTCTGAGGCTGGGTGCCTCACGCCTATAATCTCAGCACTTTGGGAGGCTGAGGTGGGCGGATCACGAGGTCGGGAGATCTCCTGGCGAGACCATCCTGGCCAACATGGTGAAACTCTGTCTCTACTAATATGCTAAAAAAAAAAAGGAGGCCGGGGCCGGTGGCCCAAGCCCGTAATCCCAGCACTTTGGGAGGCCGAGACGGGTGGATCACGAGGTCAGGAGATCGAGACCATCCTGGTCTACACGGTGAAACCCCGTCTCTACTAAAAATACAAAAAACTAGCCGGGCGAGATGGCGGGCGCCTGTAGTCCCAGCTACTCGGGAGGCTGAGGCAGGAGAATGGCGTGAACCTGGGAGGCGGAGCTTGTAGTGAGCCGAGATCGGGCCACTGCATTCCAGCCTGGGCGACAGAGCGAGACTCCCTCTCAAAAAAAAAAAAAAAGTAATATCCGTTTCCCGTTTAATCCTTCTCCCTGGCAGTCATTTATTGCCCCACAACAGAATTCCTCTCTTCCCCTCCCTTCCCCTGTTTTACCAGGATCTAAGCCCCCATTCTTTCTGCAACCTCAAGATGGTTTGGAAGTTTCTGTGCCACACTGGGAGGTTGGGTCTTCATTGTGAAGGCTCCCGTGTATGCACCCCCTCATAAACCTGTGTGCCTTTTGTGCTGTGAATCACTCTGCCTCACATCAGTGATTACAGCTCTTGACCCCGCAACCCCCCTAACTCCAGTCCCTTCATCTGCTGGCCACGAACAGTAAGCTGCAGCTCACCTGCTTCAAGGGTTGAACTAAGCTCAAGTGAGGACTAGACCCTGAATGTTTCATATGGGGAGCCTGGTCAGGTTTAAGAGACCAAAAAGGGGGTTGAAACTGTTAACAGGAAAGGGGTCCCGATCCAGACACAAGAGAGGGTTCTTGGATCTCCCGAAAGAAAGAATTCAGGGCGAGTCCATAAAGTGAAAGCAAATTTATTAAGAAAGGAAAGGAGCTGAGCACAATGGCTCACGCCTGTAATCCCTGCACTTGGGGAGGCTGTGGCTGGAGGATCACTTGAGGTCAGGAGTTCGAGAGCAGCCTGGCGAACATGGTGAAACTGCGTCTCTAGTAAAAATACAAAAATGAGCCGGGCATGGTGATGCACGCTTGTAATCCCAGCTACTCAGGAGGCTGAGGCAGGAGAATTGCTTGAACCTGGGAGGCAGAGGTTGCAGTGAGCTGAGATCTCTCTACTGCACTCTAGCCTGGGGCAACAGAGTGAGACTCCTGAAGAGAAAAAAAAAGTAAAGGAATAAAGAATGGCTGCTCCATAGAGCAGCCCCGAGGGCTGCTGGTTGTCCTTTTTTTTTTTTTTTTTTTTTTTT